>NC_036862.1:2650735-2730633 GCF_002910315.2 Salvelinus sp. IW2-2015 | reverse complement strand
TCACCTCCCCTCTCCTCTCTTAACTCTCAGAATGCAAATTGGCTCCTGCCTGACCTCCTGACCTAACATTTCTCTCTGCTACCACCCCTTGCATTACTTCTCCAGACATGTTCTCATTGTTCTTCAAGCAGAGTCACGGAATGTCAAGTTGATTGCGCTTGACTTTTTTTGATTGATGGAAGTTAATTTGACCACATGACACACTGCACGAAAGCAGGCCAGGTTACTTAACCAATAGTGTGCAACTGCAGTCTGCAAATCGGAGAGTTCCTGAAAGGCTCCATTACTGCATCTGCAGGAATGCCTCCCTTGAGCATCCAATTGTTCCTGCATGAATGCCTCCCATCAAGCAAGACATCTTCATGCTTGTAACACTTTTGAATGTGGGTTAAAGGGAATAAAAAATATTAACCAGTAGACTGTGTCATTCTTCTCTTTTTTGATTGATGGAAGTTAATTTGACCACATGACACACTGCACGAAAGCAGGGCCAGGTTACTTAACCAATAGTGTGCAACTGCAGTCTGCAAATCGGAGAGTTCCTGAAAGGCTCCATTACTGCATCTGCAGGAATGCCTCCCTTGAGCATCCAATTGGTTCCTGCATGAATGCCTCCCATCAAGCACGACATCTTCATGCTTGTAACACTTTTGAATGTGGGTTTAAAGGGAAATAAAAGTATTAACCAGTAGACTGTGTCATTCGCTCCCACCTGCCAAACACCTGTCCCCACCTTTGTTAACAGAACTGCGGGAAAACAGGTGGTGAAGGACACTGTCTACCGGAGGCTGGGGCGACACCATATGCTAGCTAACTAGCTAGCTAGTTAGCAACACTATGTGCTAGCTTTTAGTTCCACTAATCTCATTGCAACTCCCCTCCAAGTCTCCGACCACTACCTTGTATCCTTTTCCCTCTCGCTCTCATCCAACACTTCCCACACTGCCCCTACTCGGATGGTATCGCGCCGTCCCAACCTTCGCTCTCTCTCCCCCGCTACTCTCTCCTCTTCCATCCTATCATCTCTTCCCTCTGCTCAAACCTTCTCCAACCTATCTCCTGATTCTGCCTCCTCAACCCTCCTCTCCTCCCTTTCTGCATCTGACTCTCTTGTCCCCTATCCTCCAGGCCGGCTCGGTCCTCCCCTCCTGCTCCGTGGCTCGACGACTCATTGCGAGCTCACAGAACAGGGCTCCGGCAGCCGAGCGGAAATGGAGGAAAACTCGCCTCCCTGCGGACCTGGCATCCTTTTCACTCCCTCCTCTCTTACATTCTCCTCTTCTGTCCTTGCTGCTAAAGCCACTTTCTACCACTCTAAATTCCAAGCATCTGCCTCTAACCCTAGGAAGCTCTTTGCCACCTTCTCCTCCTCCTGAATCCTCCTCCCCTCCCCCCTCTCCTTCTGCGGATGTACTTCGTCAACCATTTTGAAAGAAGGTCGACGACATCCGATCCTCGTTTGCTAAGTCAAACGACACCGCTGGTTCTGCTCACACTGCCCTACCCTGTGCTTTGACCTCTTTCTCCCCTCTCTCTCAGATGAAATCTCGCGTCTTGTGACGGCCGGCCGCCCAAAACCTGCCGCTTGACCCTATCCCTCCTCTCTTCTCCAGACCATTTTCCGGAGACCTTCTCCTCTTCCTCACCTCGCTCATCAACTCATCCTTGACCGCTGCTACGTCCCTTCCGTCTTCAAGAGAGCGGAGTTGCACCCCTTCTGAAAAAACCTACACTCGATCCCTCGATGTCAACAACTACAGACCAGTATCCTTCTTTCTTTCTCTCCAAAACTCTTTGAAGTGCCGTCCTTTGGTCAGCTTCCTCTATTTCTAGAATGACTTCTTGATCCAAATATTCAGGTTCAAGACTAGTATTTCAACTGAACTGCTGCTCTCTCTGGTGTCACGGAGGCGCCGAATAACACTGCTTAAAGCACTCTCTCTCCTCTGCTCTCATCCTTTAGACCCTATCGGCTGGCGCTTTGAATACTGATGTAACTCTGCATCTCCCTCTCCACCGTCTCCGAGATTGGGCATCATCCGGCGCGGCACTACGCTTGGATTGCGTCCTACCTGACAGGTCGCCCTTACAGGTCGGCACCGTGGGAGAATCTGTCTCCGCACCACGTGCTCTCACCACTGGTGTCCCCAGGCTCTGTTCTAGGCCCTCTCCTAATTCTCGCTATACACCAAGTTCACTTGGCTCTGTCATATCCTCACATGGTCTCTCCTATCATTGCTATGCAGACGACACCACATTATCTTCCCTTTCCCCCTTCTGATAACCAGGTGGCGAATCGCATCTGCTGCATGTCTGGCAGACATATCAGTGTGGATGAGGATCACCACCTCAAGCTGAAACCTCGGCAAGACGGAGCTGCTCTTCCTCCCGGGGAAGGACTGCCCGTGTCCATGATCTCGCCATCATGGTTGACAATCCATTGTGTCCTCATCCCAGAGTGCTAAGAACCTTGGCGTGATTACATTTAACATTTAAGTCATATTATGCAGACGCTCTATCCAGAGCGACTTACACAAGTTGGTGCATTCACCTTATGATGTCCGTGGAACAACCTTTACAATTAGTGGCATCTAACTCTAAGGGGGGGGGGGGGGGTTAGAAGGATTACTTTATCCTATCCTGGTATTCCTTAAAGAGGTGGGGTTTCAGGTGTCTCGGAAGGTGGTGATTGATTCCGCTGACCTGGCGTCGTGGGGAGTTTGTTCCACCATTGGGGTGCCAGAAGCAGCGAACAGTTTTGACTGGGCTGAGCGGGAGCTTACTCCTCAGAGGTAGGGAGGCGAGCAGCCAGAGGTGGTGAACGCAGTGCCCTTGTTTGGGTGTAGGCCTGAATCAGAGCCTGAAGGTACGGAGGTGCCGTTCGCCTCACAGTGATCTCTTGGACAACACCCTGTCGTTCTCAACTAACATCAAGGCGGTGACCGTTCCTGTTAGGTTATGCTCTATCAACATTCGGCAGAGTTACGACCCTCGCCTCACAAGGAAGCGGCGCATGGTCCTAATCAACGGCCTTTCATCTCCGTCTGGTTAACTGCAACTCGCTGTTGGCTGGGCTCACTGCTGCTGCCATTAAACCCCTACAACTCATCCAGAACGCCGACAGCCGTCTGGTGTTCAACCTTCCAAGTTCTCTCACCGTCACCCCGCTCTCCGCTTCTCACTGGCTTCCCGTTGAAGCTCAGCTCCTCTACAAGACATGCGTGCTTGCCTACAGCAGCTGTGAGGGCGAACGGCACCTCCGTACTTCAGGCTCTGATCAGGCCCTACACCCAAACAAGGGCACTGCGTTCATCCACCTCTGGCCTGCTCGCCTCACCTCTGAGGAAGTACAGTTCCCGCTCAGCAAGTCAAAACTGTTCGCTGCTCTGGCACCCAATGGTGGAACAAACTCCCTCACGACGCAGGTCAGCGGAGTCAATCACCACCTTCCGGAGACACTGAAACCCCACTCTTTAAGGAATACCTAGGATAGTGATAAAGTAATCCTTCTAACCCCCTCCCCTTAAAAGGTTAGATGCACTATTGTAAAGTGGTTGTTCCACTGATTCATAAGGTGAATGCACCAATTTGTAAGTCGCTCTGGATAAGAGCGTCTGCTAAATGACTTAAATGTTAAATGTAAATGTAGTTAGTTATACAGGTGTCGCCCACACCTCCCGTCTGCTGCATACCGGTAAAACCATACCCGACAGGTGGGGGCGAACGAAACTCTACCAAGAAGCGACCTTTGAAATAACTAGGAATAAGTTATGAAATAAATACAAACAACCGAAGTACAAGAGATAGAGAAATAAGAGAATGAATAATAACTAGAAAATAGAGCAAAAAAAAAGACAAGAAAAACGAGAACAAAAAAGATTAACTTTACATTCCCACCACACCACAACCAACCACCCACCCACACACAACAAACACACACCCCCTAGGACACTGTCTACCGAGAGGCTAGAGCGACATTGTGTGTTAGCTAACTAGCTAGCTTGCTAGTCAGGGACACCGTGTGCTAGCAAAATATGAACAAAAGCATGAGATGAGCTATAAAACTGGGGGGATATTGCCCCATACCAAAAAAGTGTAGAATGGCAGGAAATTAGCTTTAAAACTGAAACATTTTCTCTAAATCTAATGACAAAATGTGTAGAATACCATTATAAAACTGATAATTTTTCACTGCACTATGTCAAAATGTGTTCAAATGCAGGAATATAGTGAAAAAATAAACAATCATCTGTTACTTTTATTCAGTGTGATCATGCAACAATGAAATATAAAACAATGCAATCATAACATCTAACACCTAACAGCGAAGAATCATTTTTGTCTAGGCCTATAGGCTACTCTATTGGAAAGTGGTTTGTAAAACGTTGCTGCGACATTTTTCATGCCGTGAACATTCTCTTTCTCTCTCTCTGTTTCTTTCTCTTTGTCAACCCCTCTCTCTCTCCTACTCCGTGGCAGTTATTGGCTGCAGCTTCAAGTCTTCAGCTGCAGGGTCAGGTGTTGGGTTGGTGTTCGAATCCCGCATGCTCC
The DNA here is from genome assembly GCF_002910315.2 of Salvelinus sp. IW2-2015. NCBI lineage: Eukaryota > Metazoa > Chordata > Actinopteri > Salmoniformes > Salmonidae > Salvelinus > Salvelinus sp. IW2-2015. Next base: position 2,726,082 of record NC_036862.1, on the reverse strand, counting down.
TCCTACTCCTGAACACCTCCCTGACCCTCTGTCTGAATGCCTTGGAGAAGTAGTAGTAGAGCACGGGGTCCAGGCAGAGGTGCAGCACCACCAGCAGTAATGTGGACTCCTTGGCCAGGAAGAGGTGCCTCTTGGTCTGGCAGTCTGGAGTGATGACCTCAGTCTGGGCTAGCGTATAGGGCGTCCGTACCACATGGTACGGCACGAAGCACACCACGTACGCTGCCGTCACCGCCGTAACATTGATGGTGGCACGGCGAGCATGGCACCACTGGTCAGGGTCATTCCTGCTCGCCAGCAGCCTCTTTAGCACCAGACCGTTGGAGATGAGGACGGCCGTGGACGCGTTGAGGAACAGGATGGTACAGAGGAAGACTGCAAGGCCGTGCCAGTGGAGTCCCACCTCTTGCTTCAGCTTGGAGCAGCTCAGGAATTCCCTCTCTTGGACGTCCTGGATGGGCAGGGCCATGTTGGGCACCATGATGAGGAGCACAAGTAGCCACACCACCACTGACATCAGCCTGGCGAAGCCCACTTCCTGTACACGGAACAGTCTGGAGCTCTGGCTGGTCAATCAATCAATAAATCAATCAATCACTGTTTAAAGTGCCTCTAATTCTAGCAAAACATTTGACWAAAAAAATGCTAATAATCCTTACACAATAATTAACAATAGTACAACATTAAAATAAGTTCAAAAGACAGTTTCAAAACCATAATAATACCTGATCTGAATGTAGCAGTCAACGCTGATGAAGGTGAGGAAGAAGATGGACGCATACATGCTGATGTAGACTACCACGGCGCTCACCTGGCAGTGGAAGACCATGAGGCCCCAGGTCGCCACACCCAGGTCTTTGGCCAACTTGAAGGGTAGGGCCAGGGTGAGCAGGAGGTCAGCGGTCAGGAGATTGACCAGGTAGACATTGATGCTCTTCTTGGCATTGTAGCTGTGTACGAACACCCACAGAGCCACCAGGTTGGCAGCCATGCTGATGAGAAAGACCAGGGTGTAGAGCACGCTGAAAGGCTCCATCTGGTCATTGACGACGCACTGAGGGATGGTGTCATCGGTGGAGTTTGTGGGAAGCGTCATCATCAATTGGGGAGTAGATAGTCTAACACAACATGTACCTTTGACAGACAAAAAAAATCCCAGTGTGGTTAGGCCATACAAATCATCAGTTTAGAAAACTAAGGCGAGCCAGCAAAACATGAAAAAGGGTACTGCAGTGATCTTAGTACAACACCTATGAACCTTGTTTAAAAAATAAATAATTGAACCTTACTTTAAATGTCACTCTTCCGTTGTGTCTGTTTGTTGGTTTTCAGCTGAGTCATTGACGTCACCGTCTGTTTAAAATCAGACATTACAGGAAGTGGTGAACACTATGAGTTTCGTGTTCAACTTCTTTGGCGTATACACCCAGACTACACATCCTAGACAGTCAGTGACCGGTAGAAGGAAGCCAACAAAGTATTTCCATTCTGAATCTCACCAATTTGTAGTTTGAAAAACAGTCTAACCATTTAAAAAAAACATTTTTATCCCACTTTACCCAAGGAATACGTTTGCTTGACCGTATCTCACCATTTGTACAGTAGATTGAAACAATCCTATTTTTGGTTGAAATGTCCTATTTGACATGTCTATTTAGCATTAGAAACTGAGATATAATCTAACGCTTTAAAAGAGGATGCACTTTAATTGCATATTTTATGTTTAGGTTTATTATTTGCGACAATATTGTTTTGGCATTCTGTATGTTGGACTTCCTCTTGTAAAAGCCTTCCTCATACCACACAAAAACAAAAAGCTTTTAGCTATATTATGTTATGCTTTTAAGGTTTTACATTTTGAGGACATGAAATTCTGCAGTGGGATTCTGCGGTCTGCTACAGGAACTGATGCACAGAAATAAAATGTGCTCAATAGGGAAGTGCTTTTTCTGTTCCCTAATCTGTGCTTTTGATCACACATGGAAATTAGGACAGGTACTCATTTCTAATGTGTATCATTTATTGGAGCTTGCTACAAATACATACGAGACAAAGTGCACATACACTAATTCTTGTGTTTAATCTGGCTGTACATGTTACCATGATTTGATTGATTGAACGCACAATGATTTAATACTGTACTTTTGTCAACAACAATACTAGAGACATTTATTAAGAGAGTGTGTGTAGGTAGGTTGAATAGAGAGTTTGGGGACAGAAACAAGGCCAAACAGTATATTTCTCTGTCTAAATCACTAAGGTAAACCCCAGGTTACATATAGTCAGTAGGGTCAAGCTGTCGTCTGAGTTTATCATTAAACGAAAATGTAAGTCTGAGGTCTAGGCTTTCAGCAGGGCAAAATAGCGGTACAAGGCAAATAGGCAAATGTATGTTCTATCTAGACCAAAGAGTGCCCATAGGTAACCCATTTCACATTCTGTATTGAGTAGAGACATCAAATTAGCAAATTGTAGCCTCCAAAAGAAGTATTGACATTCTAGGCAGTTCATCTTTTTTTCCCCAATACAAAGTTCTAATAATTTCTAGGTGTGCAGAAGAGCTGCTTTAAAAATATATACWGTAGATAGAAAATGTACCAGAGGAGGGCAGTGCGGTGTGTCCTAAATGACACTGGCCCGTCTCGACATACTTAACGACGTCCTTGTCTGGGTGCGTGGCAGGGTGGTCAGGTTCCCCTGGCTAATTCTCCTAGCTCCTGGCGGTGGGGCTGTACTGTCTGGCTGTTCCATTGACGTACTAAAACGCCTCTGTATGCCCAGCTGGGCCCTGAAGGACTTACAGAAGATGAAGTAGATGAGTGGGTCCAGGCAGGCATTGAGGACTGACAGCAGCACGGTCAGCTCCTTCATGTAGTAGAAGGCCTGATGCCAGTAACAGTTGTGCAAGAAGGGCCGGAGGAAGGCGTAGGGCAGGCGCACCAGGTGGTACGGCACGAAGCACACACAGAACACAGCGACCAGAACTAGCATGTTTCTCTTGGAGCGGCTGAGGTTGCTTCCGGATCCACAGGAAGGATGTTTCTGCTGGTTCAGCTGTGCTTGCCGCAGCCTGAGGATGGTGCCCCAGTAAAAGAAGAGGAGGGAAAACAGAACGAAGAGGAAGATGGCCGCCGAGAAACTGTGGATGATCTTGTAGAGCAGTTGAAGCTGGGTGCTGTGGAGGGCGTCGCAGCCTATGGTCCCGGGGATGAGATCTGCACCCCAAGTGGTGAGGAGGGATACGGTCAGGTACGCAGATGACGAGGCCAGAAGGGTGACCCAGGTTGCCATGGAGATGTAGCGGGCTGCGCGCACCCTTTGCAGGGTGTGGGTCTCCAGAGGACGGACGATCTTCAGGTACCTGTAGGCAGTAGGATGACTTAGCAGGGGTGAGAGGAATTGAGAACCGACTCATTACTGAGTCTTGCTGATGTTGTATTCATGAACATGGCTGCCAACCTGAATGGTGTCAGTGAAATGTGCACCTTTTTGAATGTGAAATGTGCAACAACAAAAAATTATACATTTGAAGGGTAGCTAGCGCTGATGACACGCAGCTTCACAAGAAGACTATTCAACTTGATTCACATATCCAAATCAAACAAGATTGCTGTAGTTGTGTCACTGGATGTGGTAAAGGCATTTGATAGGGTCAGCTGGCCTTTTCTCTTTACAGTCCAAGAAAATTAAATGGATAAAGATTATATATACACAACACATACAGTATCTGTTGTAAACAATGGGAAAATGTCTCAATAATTTATGCTGGCTAGCAGGTTCATTTCCATTCATTTTTTCCACTGCTATTTCCCTCTTTATAGAACCTCTTGCCTGTGCTATCAGACAGAACAACCAAATCCATGGCATACAGGCTGACAGACATGGACACTTCAGTTATCAATAAATACCTGTTGGCTGCGATGTAGTCCATGAAGAGGATGCTGGCGTACATGTTGAGGTAGAAGGCCGTGGCGCCAAAGTTGCAGTAGACGTGGCGCATGAGGGTCGAGTTGTAGGTGGCGTAGTTGGCAATGCGGAGCGGCAGACACAGGCTGAGGAAGAAGTCTGCCGCAGCCAGGTTCTGCAGATATACTGTCACGCTGGATTGGTGGCGCTGGGCTTGGCAGAAGTAGACCCGCACCGTGAAGCCGTTGAGAACCAGGCCCACCAGGAAGACCAGGGAGTAGGTTACGGTGAAGAATGGGTGGGCGGAGACCTCCATCAAGCCGCAAGAGGCTGACTCGGAACCATTCCCCACAGTGTCGTTCATGGTCTGTACAGAGGATGTGTTGAAATAGCTGTCCGTTCCTCCCACTCCTTTCACTGTGTATGCAGCCTGGCTATCCATTTGTATACAGGTTTATACATAGAGAGCAGAGTAAAGAGGAGTGATTTGTTGTTAGCTTTTGTCTCTAATATTTGTTGTTTGAAATTATGTTGATCTGCAGCACACGGTGTTCTCTCATCAAACGATAATTACTGTGCTTGCTTTAAGTTTAAAACAACAGGATTTCTTTATAGAGAACTAACTCAGACAATATCCCCCCCAAAATCTCTAAAGTGCCTTGATCGTTCCACCAAATGAACACCTTTTGAGTCGTGTAACTTTGTGTAATATATCATTTTTGAAACCTAATTTTAACATTCTGTCATAAGAGTTCAACTTAATAAATAATACATTTTCCCATCTTGAGGTTAAATGAAAAATATACTGTAGTAAGTGCCTATTAAGTGTCAAATAAAGTAACAGGGTTGACCGTAACAGGTTTGACGATTTCATCTTAAATCAGCCATAAATCCCTTGTGACAGGGGGAATCGAAGCTTGTTGTGTGCCACAGGGAGGAGCAATTGAATTCAAGCTTCACAAAAAAAATTGAATCGTTAAAACATTTCTAGCTCGTCTATCTATGGGTAACAGGGTTGACGTGTTATGCTTGACGTGCTCAGTTTTCCACCACAAAATGGCCAAAAAGAGAACCAGCTTTTTATTAAAAAAAAAAAGGAATAGTTGCACCATATTAAAATGGGAGGCCAGTTCACATAACAAGGTTGACCTTAAATTGAGGGACAGGCATTTTAAGATTTATTTTATGTGATTTAGTGATTCATCTAATCACATGAATTAAATAATAATCTTCAGAAATGACTTTGTCAAAGCAATAACACAACTAGGGCTTTACAATAATGGTGAAAACTTGGAAAAGGTCTGGTGTTAAGTGGTTAAAAATCTTCCTAGAAGTCGCAGAGGGTGCACAGAGGGGCATGTCAAAATTCTACATTTTGCCACTTTAGCAAGTCATTATTCATATAAAAAAATATATATATTTATTGAATTTTCCATGTGGTCTATGTTCAAATTAATTAAAACGTCAAAGGGACACATGTCTCTCTATTCATGGAACAACCCTCCTATCTATCTGTTATACAGATCCTCGAATATCAACTTTCTTCTGCCTCACTTCCTTACAGCATCTTTGTCAATCTGCAACTATTAATTAATGATATTGGTTAAGCTTTGTAAGTAGTCATCAATAAATCATTATAAATGCTTATAAGTAATACTATACATTTGAATAAAAGTAATAGTATACATTTAAATAAAAGTAATAGTATACATTTGAAAATACAAATTTATGAATAGAATGTAAACCATAAGTCGTTTATTCATGCTTATGCATATGTAAAATACGCAGTAACTGACAGGGAAATAGATATGCTTATCTTCATTGCTCCACTATTGCTCTCGTAAGCTGTTACTTTAAAAAATAATCGTTCCCTAATTTGTTGCAGAATTATTAAGTTATCACTATGTAATAGAGAATGTTGTTATGGATATATTCCTTACCCTTTTTTCTGTTCCAAAGATACAGTATGTCAGCTGGACCGCCTGTTCTCTATATTCTCTACAACTTCCTTTTTCATAAGGAAGAACCTCACTGTATTTGTATGAGCTAGTGTGAATGCGTATGAATGTGTGTGTGTGTGTGTGTTTGTGATAGAGCGAGAGTGAGAATGTCTGAATGCACGTGTGTACATGTGTGTGAGCGTGCATTTGTTCTAGAGACAGAGGAAGAGGGCGCATGGAAATATTTTGTCTCGTCAAGAAACAGTGATGTAGTGATAGCTAAATAGGTCATCACTCCATACTATTAATGCAGGTCTCAGATACTGCATTTGGAAGTCAAATCAAGAGGTCGCTTGACAAATATGATTTACCTTTTTACCCCGTGGCAGTTCTCCTCACTGAATTGAGTTCATTCCGATGGTGTAGTAAGGTCATCTGGAGCATCCACAGAAACATCACTTCTTGAATTCCCTACTTGGCTGTGTTCCAAACAAGTAAAAGACACCCTCTCCCCTCAGCCCTCAAATTAAGTGGACAGTTCTGAAGACGTATCATGACGTATGATGAATTGACACTTGCAGGGCAATGGGTGAGGGAGGAATAAATTCCTTGCCCGGAAATTCGTCACTCGTTCGTCCCACAGTTGTGTTTTCAGTCATCATGGAACCACCCATAGCTGCTGTGTGTGTTTTACATGTGGTACAGTCAATTATGATTGTATTTCATATATTGGCTAGAAGACAATGCATCCGCAGACATCGAGTACTAGCCATTCGACAATATCTGGTAAATCAGAAATGATGCCAGGGAAGGTTGTATGCACTAGCTAACGTTTCCAAAAGCTAACCAAACAAAAACATCCTTACTTTTACGATACGTGTTTGTGCCGTCATATGCATTAGTAGCATAACTTATTTACATTCGTTTTTTACTTACACTTGTATGTTGACTTCTCCATATTGATGTTGGTTTTAAGTTTTGTCTGACTTTTCTTAGCGGATGTACGTACAATTATCGCAAATTGAATTATGGGGTGTTTCGGGCCCCGGAGGGAACAGAATTGTACACTCGATCACAAACGAGGGCTGAGGGGCTTACGTTGCCAACTTCCCTTGCTTGGCTAATTGTTTGGACCGACGGGGGAATCCCGTCTTCAAACACGTCTTTTACGTGTTTGAAACGCAGCCCTTGTCTGTGCAGTTTGACACAAACAAGCTGTAGCACTGCCTGGAGTTGTCATCCACTCACACACATCCAACAAATACATTTAATTCAGTAAGAACCACATAAATACACCAGTGGTATATCAAGCTAGCAGGTTATATGTTTTTATTTCCCCTTATACAGCAACTTAAAGGTGAATGGGGAAATTAGTGAAAGTGAGGAGGATGATAGGGAACCGACAAGCAGTTCCAGGAAGTGGATCCTCAATGCTTGGAACCCGTTGTGATAATAAATATTAGCGATAGCGATATTACTGTGCAACATTCTATTTTCTCCCGAGATTGCAAGACCGTTCGTATGTTGAAGTAGTGAGCCTTGCGGATTGTATTGTCCAATCACAGAGCAGATACAAGCCACGTGATCCGCCAGCGAACACATGACGGCAGCTGACAGCAGATCACGTGACTTGCATCTGCTCTGTGACTGGATGACATATACCTCAATGCTGTATGGGATAAGTCGTTTTTTCCACCCAACACCGGTATGTACAGTCTTGAACTCTTGACTTTTTTTCTTCTTATATCACTTTTTTTTTTATTCAACGTTAACCAGCATGTTGTTGAAATGTATATGCTAAAAATGACTGGCCATGTCAGTTCCGGGAACCACAACCATGAAATGAGGGGCGCGGCCCGTCAGAGCCCTACGGAGGAGTTGGTGGCTGCCTGGTACTCTGGAATCCTGTTGTTCAGGCCTCCAGTTTCCTGAAACATCCTCTCTTCTAGACATTCCTCCAGCCATGCAAATGTAGCTCTATCTATTACAACCACAGAGGAGATTTGTTTGTGTGTGTGTCGCTTGTGTGTCGTGTGTGTGTGTGTGTGTGTGTGTGTGTGTGTGTGTGTGTGTGTGTGTGTGTGTGTGTGTGTGTGATGTTGTGTGTGTACACTGCCCCATGTGATTAAACAATTTTTCAATTTTCTTAACTTTTATTTTTCTTGCAAACTATACCATATACATTGTATATATATATAATATATATATATATTATAATATATATATATATATACACTGCTCAAAAAAATAAAGGGACACTTAAACAAAACATGTAACTCCATACAATCACACTTCTTTGAAATCAACTGTCCACTTAGGAAGCACACTGGTTGACCAATAAATTTCACATGCTGTTGGCAAATGGATAGACAAAGGTGGAAATTATAGGCAATTAGCAAGACACCCCAATAAAGGAGTGGTTCTGCAGGTGTGACCACAGCCATTCTCAGTTCCTATGCTCCTGGCTGATGTTTTTGATCACTTTTGAATGCTGGGTGCTTTCACTCTAGTAGTAGCATGAGACGGAGTCTACACCAACAAAGTGGCTCAGGTAGTGCAGCTCTCCAGGATGGCACATCAATGCGAGCTGTGGCAGAAGGTTTGCTGTGTCTGTCAGCGTAGTGTCCAGAGACATAGAGCGCTACCAGAGACAGGCCAGTACATCAGGAGACGTGGAGGGAGGCCGTAGGAGGCAACAACCCAGCAGCAGGACCGCTACCTCGCTGATGGAAGGAGTTTTCACTCAAAATCTCACGATACATTGGCACCATTCATTCTTTCCTTTACACGGATCAGTCGTCCTCCGGTCCCTTTGCAGAAAACAGCCCCAAAGCATGATATTTTCACTCCCATGTTCACAGTAGGTATGTGTTGCTTTGGATGCAACTCAGCATTCTTTGTCCTCCAAACACGACGAGTTGAGTTTACAAAAGTTATATTTTGGTTCTTCTGACCATATGACATTCTCCAATCTTCTCTCTGGATCAATCCAAATGCTCTCTAGCCAACTTCAGACGGGCCTGGACTGTACTGGCTTAAGCAGGGGGACACGTCTCGGTACTGCAGATTTAGAGTCGCCTTGCGGCGATAGTGTGTTACTGGATGGTAGCTTTGTTCTTTGTCGCAGCTCTCTGCAGGTCATTCAATAGGTCCCCTTGGTTATGGGACATTTGCTACCGTTCTTGTGATCATTTGGAACCCCACGGGGTGAGATCTTGCGTGAAGCCAGAATCCGGGGAGATTATCAGTTCTTGTATGTCTTCCATTTACCTAATAATTGCTCCCACATTATTTCTCATACCAAGCTGACATTACCTATATTGCAAGATTCATCTTTCCCAGCTGTTGCAGCGTCTAAATTATTTGATTTTCTGGTAGCACTGGACACTTCTTTGCGTCTTACCTAGTGAGTTGGGTGTGATTGTTGAGTTGGCCAGGTTGTATCTTTACTCATCTAATAACAAAGTTCCAACACGGTGCTATTAGATAGCACTGGTAACGAGTGAGAGACGAGGAGCCTCTTAAAGAAGAAGTACAGTCTTGGTGAGAGCCAGCAATCTATGCTGTTTGAGGTGACCAAATACTTATTTTCCACCATAATTTGCAAATAAATTCATAAAAAATCCTACAATGTGATTTTCTGGCATTTTTTTTCTCATCTTGTCTGTCATAGTTGAAGTGTACCTATGATGAAAATTACAGGCCTCTCTCATCTTTTTAACTGGGAGAACTTGCACAATTGGTGGCTGACTAAATATTTATTTGCTCCACTGTATATATATATATATACACTGAAAATAGCAGACATTCAAGATACAGTACTGTTCTCTGGTTTGAGTGACAAAACAATATACTGTATCATGATATGATACAGTGCATTCGGAAAGTATACAGACACCTTGACTTTTTCCACATTTTCTTACGTTAGTCTTATTCTAAAATGTATTACACACAATACCCCATATTGACAAAGCAAAAACAAGTCAATTTTTTWAAAACATTTATTTAAAAGAAAAAACAAAAGAATTACATTTACATAAGTATTCAGATCCTTCACTCAGTACTTTGTTGAAGCTACAAGCTTGACGCTACAAGCTTGGCAAACCTTTATTTGGAATCTCTCTGTACTTTGCTCCGTTCATCTTTCCTTCGATCCTGACTAGTCTCCCAGTCCCTGCCGATGGAAAAACATCCCCACAGCAATATGCTGCCACAACCATGCTTCACCGTAGGGATGGTATTGGCCAGGTGGTGAGCGGTGCCTGGTTTCCTCCAGATGTGATGCTTGGCATTCAGGCCAAAGAATTGAATATTGGTTTCATCAGACCAGAAAATCTTGTTTCTCATGGTCTGAGAGTCCTTTAGATTCCTTTTGGCAAACTCCAAGTGGGCTGAGGAGTGACATCCGTCTGGCCACTCTACCATAAAGGCCTGATTGGTGGAGTGGTGCAGAGATGGTTGTCCTCCTGGAAGGTTCTCCTATCTCCACAGAGGAGCTCTAGAGCTCTGTCAGAGTGGCCATCGGTATTTGGTATTTTATTAAGATCCCCATTAGCTGTTGCAAAAGCAGCAGCTACTCTTTCACAAAAAAATTCAAATGACATAATACAGAACATCAATAGACAAGAACAGCTCAAGGACAGAACTACACAAATACCGCAGGTGGCGTGTGTGTGTGTGTGTGTGTGTGTGTGTGTGTGTGTGTGTGTGTGTGTGTTGTGTGTGTGTGTGTGTGTTGTGTGTGTGTGTGTGTGTGTGTGTGTGTGTGTGTGTGTGTGTGTGTGTGTGTGTCAGAGCTGTGTGTAAGTTCACTATGCAAACAATTTGGGATTTTCAACTCTTTAACGTTTCTTATTAAAAGAAGTGATGCAGTCAGTCTCTCCTCAACTGTTAACCAAGAGAGACTGGCATCTGAGAGAATAGCCCTCAGATTACAATGAAGAGCAAGACGTACCTCTGTTCTGGGCCAGCTGCAGCTTAACTTGGTCTTTCCTCGCAGCACTCGACCACACAACTGGACAATAATCAAGATAAGATAAAACTATAGCCTGCAGACTTGCTTTGTGGAGTGTTGTGTCAAAAAAGCGGAGTATCTCTTTATTACGGACAGACCTCTCCCCATTGTTACAATCATTGAATCTATATGTTTTGACCATGACAGTTTACAATCTCAGGTAACACCAAGTAATTTAGTCTCCTCAACTTGTTCAACAGCCACACCATTCAATTCCAGATTCAGCTGAGGTCTAGACCTTTTAGGCAATGATTTGTACCAAATACAATGCTCTTAGTTTTAGAGATGATGACGCAAAAAATGACTAGGTATCCCCCTTACCCTCGTCACTGTCCATTTATTGTTTTTAAACGATGAGAGAAGTGCTACACCTGGTGGAGAGAGATTGTAAGACAGAAATAGTTGCTTCATTCGTGCTGTACGTTATGACACGCCACGATGTAACGGAGGGTCAGTTTTTTCAACTTTTCTCCAATACTATAGAGCCATTACCATGTCGATCAACGCTTGAATAGAAACGTAGTTCACACCCCCGATTTTGAAGTCAACACAGTCGCTACAGTCCCATTAGTTTTCTTTGTAGCCTCGTTTGAATGTTGCGGTTGCGCACATTTGTGATTGGGTGAGTTTACGTTAGCTGGTGTAGTGACATAAGTATGACATTATAATTCGTGTTGTTTAATGTTGTAGGGACTCCTGAGAAAACCAGCCAACCAGGCTGTCGTCTTGGGAAACAGTGGATGTAAAGAATCTAGCTAGCTAAAGCCTTTACTGCAAATTGTATGTACAATGTTGTAAGCTTCCCTTGCCGTGCAATGCAGCTGAAGTAACATAGCTAGCTAACTATTTACTTGCTTATTGTCACGTTCCTGACCTGTTTTTCTTTGTCTTGTATTTGTTTTAGTTGGTCAGGGCGTGAGTTGGGTGGGTTGGTCTAGGTTTGATTTTCTATGTTGGGATTTTGTGTTTGGCCTGGTATGATTCTCAATCAGAGACAGCTGTCAATCGTTGTCCCTGATTGAGAATCATACTTAGGCAGCCTGGGTTTCACTTGTGTTTTGTGGGTGTTTGTTCCTGTGTCAGCGTTTGGGCCACACAGGACTGTTTCGGGTTAGTCACGTTTGCTGGTTTTTGTATTTTGAAGTGTTTTGTTGTTTTTTCATTAAATATGAACACTTACCACTCTGCATCTTGGTCCGATCCATGCTCCTCCTCGTCTGAGGAGGAGAACGACTACGACAGCCGTTACACTTATTGTGTAGTGGAGGATAAAAATAACTGTATGCCTATATATGTGTAGCTAGCTACGGTATGTAGCCGATCTGTGTATGGAGCCTAAAATGTTAGGTTCTGAAATAATATTCATACCAATCTATGAACCTAAGCTATCATAGTTGTTGTATCAACTTCAAGTCTGAATGGCATTAATGAAGCCTATGGATTGAGTACAATGTAATAACTTTATTGTGCCAAGGATGCAAGTCCTATATACATGTACTGTAGTTATTACCACACATGAGATCCCCACATTGTACATTGAATATATTCACTGATCATGTACTCTTCCTTGGCAATTAAAGGTGTGGATCAGGTATGAATCTCTGTGAGACATTATTTTTCAGTCATATCCAATACTAGGTGTATCAAACTCCATTCTATGAATGATGCGGTGTCTGCATGTATGTATTAGAATTATACACTTCAACAGTGTTTACCACTCCTGCTCCTGGGACAGCAATGATTACACATTGTAACTTTGCAATAGACTAGAAACATGATTTACTACTATGCATATCTAACTCCCTTCATCTGCATTAATCTGAGGACACAGGATAGTATTTCAATGAGATACTTCATTTCAACCAGTGGAGAATGTGAAACGCTTTATTGAAACTAGTTCATTATCCAGGTGTTCTAAATACATAATACATGCATTATAATTATGATAATTGTAATATTATATTACCTCTTGATGTGAGAGAGGTGTACGAGACAGAAAGGGAAAGCGATAAGAACAGAGGCAGACAGCATATGATTAATGAATTACAGTGCTACCCTAATATTCTCTCAGTTCATCACAACTACAGTGTCTCTAGCGGTGTCTCCTAACCAGCCTTGGGCCCTCAGTTGGCCCGWAGGTTATCTTAAGAGCGGGTGAGGTGGCGATGACGGGACTGGCTTCCTCTCTCACATCAAAACATACCTGCAGACGAGAGAGCATGATTAAGTCTTGTTTTTTAAATTCTAACACGGTCAGTCATCATAATCATCAGGTGATGAAATGAAAAACTGACCTTGGATCATTAACTCTGGGACTACTACATCTCTATCTGTATTTCAATGTAAATTATCTCTTTAATAATACTTCCTGTTGACCCGACCAAGTGACCTCTCACCTACGATCATGCTGTGGCCTCTGTGCCAGCCAGTTCAGATGCGGGAGGGGTTCACCAACACAGCTGATATAACCTAGAGGATTTCGGGAGAAGGGGGAGAGGGATGATGTATTACATACATACGGTATGTGTATATGAAATATAGTACAATGTTATGAACCGACACTGAATCGTAGGAGCTAACTACTAACTATGTAAAAGTTGGATGGAAGAACGCCCAGTGCTGCTTACCTGAGATGCCATCATCACACAGTCCTTCTTCGTAGGTGTCCGCTATGACTTTCTTTATGTCGGAAAGAAAGGCTGAACAGTATTGGTTGTAGCCAAACTGACACTCAAAAAATTGCCAAAATGGAGGGTGGTTGATAGTGAAATTAAATTGGAGTTTTGTTTTCAAATACATRTTTTGTTCTCTAAATATTTTTGGGGAATAAAATGCATAGAATTTTGCGCTCTATTACAAAATATTTGATTGCAAAATATTTTTACTTTGAAGCCTCGTTTTTGCTTCAAAACTATTATTTTTGATTGAAAATAAAAAAGTGGCTTTCAGATTATAATTTTTTTTGATTKAAAATAAAGTTTTTCTCTCGACAAAAAGACATCCATTTGTTGCAAGTTGGGGAAGGGGGGCTAATAGCTGAACAATAAACTATTCAACCTTTACTAAAGAATAGCCTAATAGCCGAGCTAGGTGTGAAAAAMCCCCGTCCTATCACAGACCAGATTTGCCCTAACGACCAAGGGGGAGTTAGAGCACTGATTATGCTTTTGGGTCCCAATGCACTACTGTGTCTCGAACTGACAATGAATGGGCAATATAAACCAAAAAATAAACTGATAATTGTGCACGACTTCAAATGAAACAAGAGGGAGCAGGTTTCGAACCCTCAACCTTCTTGCCCGAAGTCCAGCGCACTATCGACTGTGCACCAAAAGCATGCTCAAGCTGCAGAGTCGATAGAGCGCATCCTTGCGGWAGCTTGCTACTCAATGTAATAAAGTAATGACGTTTTAAATAAGTTACCTTACACGTTATGTTGGCTGATAATATGTTTGCCCCCGGTGATGCGTTGTGCAGACCGCACCACCCTCTTGCGGTTGTGGGCGGTGCAGTTGCCATACCAGGCGGTGATGCAGCCCGACAGGATGCTCTCAATTGTGCATCTGTAAAAGTTTGTGAGGGTTTTAGGTGACAAGACAAATTTCTTCAGCCTGCTGAGGTTGAAGAGGCACTGTTGCGCCTTCTTCACCACACTGAATGTGTGGACCATTTCAGTTTGTCCGTGATGTGTACGCCACCTTCTCCACTGCTGTCTTGTTGATGTGGATAGGAGGGTGCTCCCTCTACTGTTTGTTGAAGTCCACAATCATCTCCTTTGTTTTGTTGATGTTGAGTGAGAGGTTGTTTTGCTGACACCACACTCCGAGTGCCCTCAACTCCTCTTGTAGGCTCTCGTTGTTGTTGGTAATCAAGCCTACTACTGTTGTGCCATCTGCAAACTTGATGATTGAGTTGGAGGCGTGCATGGACACGCAGTCATGGGTGAACAGAGAGTACAGGAAAGGGCTGAGCACGCACCCTTGTGGGGCCCCAGTGTTGAGGATCAGCAAAGTGGAGATGTTGTTTCCTAACTTCACCACCTGGAGGCCACCTGTCAGGAAGTCTAGGACCCAATTGCACAGAGCGGTGTTGAGACCCAGGGCCTCTAGCTTAATGATGAGCTTGGAGGTTACTATGGTGTTGAATGCTAAGCTATAGTCAATGAACAACATTCTTACATAGGTATTCCTCTTGTCCAGGTGGGATAGGGCAGTGTGCAGTGTTATCGACCTATTGGGGCAGTAAGCAAATTGAAGTGGGTAAGGTGGAGGTGATATGATCCTTGACTAGCCTCTCAAAGCACTTCTCAATGACAGAAGTGAGTGCTACGGGGCGATAGTCATTAAGTTCAGTTACCTTTGCCTTCTTGGGTACAGGAACAATATGGCCATCTTGAAGCATGTGGGGACAGCAGACTCGGATAGGGAGAGATTGAATATGTCCGTAAACACACCAGCCAGCTGGTCTGTGCTTGCTCTGAGGACGCGGCTAGGGATGCAGTCTGAGCCGGCAGCCTTGCGAGGGTTAACACGTTTAAATGTCTTACTCACGTCGGCCACAGAGGAGGAGAGCCCACAGTCCTTGGTAGCCACCGCATCGGTGTCACTGTATTATCCTCAAAGCAAGCAAAGAAGGTGTTTAGTTTGTCTGGAGGCAAGACGTATGTGTCCGTCACGTTCAACTAATCACTTCACTGTACCATTTACACCTTCTGTATCCTGTGCATGTGACAAATAAACTCAGATTTTATTTGATATAGCGTGTGTTTACCACATGGCCTCAAATGTGAATCTTTAAAGAGATGGGTGGGGCTAAGGCTTAAGAATGTGTGAACGATACTGAATGGGTGTTGGCAAATAAGAGCTCTCCAGTAGATGTGCCAAATTATTCAAGAGACATTTTCTCAAAAGTTCATCAACTTTCAAAGCAGAATTACTTTCCCATGTTGCCCAACTGTAGTGTATGATATACCATTTTCTTGCTCTRATTATCTACTTTTATCCAGTGTAACAAACACCATTTTAAATTTTGCTACATAAGACCGAATCAAGCGGGCGGTCACATATGGCAGAGGCTGAAAAGCTATAACTCTGGAATCTGTTGTGAACAGAGTCAACACATTTTTTGGACTTTACCTTTTGCCAAAGTTTTTTTTTAAATTGCATTGTTTAGGAGTGCGGAGCCAAATTGAGGTATTGCACATGCGCACTTCAAAGAGTAGGCGTTCCCTTACGGAAATATGCAAATGTGACTAGAACGCACCAATAGGATCTCGCTAGCATGATAGGGCACCGACTAGCGGTTCCACATGGCTGTGGTTGTAATAGATAGAGCTACATTTGCATGGCTCTATCTATTACAACCACAGGGGGGATGTATCTGTGCGTGTGCGTGTGTGCGTGTGCTTAAGCACAATGCCCTGTGGGGATTAAACCATTTCCATGGTTTTTGCCCTAGCACTGCACAGCTGATTCAAATAACTAACTCATCATTAAGCTTTGATTATTTGAATCAGCTGTATAGTGCTAGGGTAAAAAACWAAATGGGGGGTTGCAGGTCTGAGTTAAGGAAACTCTGATGTGTATCATCTATCATCTTTAAAACCAGCACCAGAATAAGGTTTCAATTTCAACTTTCAATTTCAATTATTCACTTTTACTCAGACGCTGTATTAAATGAAACCTCAAAACAACATTGACATGATTAAAGCAAAACATATTTTTATTAAATCAAACCTCAAAACAACATTGACATGATTTAAAGCAACAACAAAAAATGTCTTAACCCATGTCTTATCCTATGGCATCAGTAGCAATGAAATGTAAGCATTTTTAATACTGTAAAGGTGTTTTCTACAAACAAATGTCTGYTGTTATCATTTCTAATGTAGTGCAGACATGTCTCATCATCTATCAATGTTGATAGATGATAACAGTGGAGTTCATTACAAAAGGGTCAGTCGAACTCCCTGCAATATATAAACACATACTGTATCTAGTTTTAGAATTCTTTCCTTTTACTGGTTTACTATTTTTCCACATATGCTTCTTCTTTCAACTCACCTGTTCTCTCTCCTCTCCTCTTCTCATCACATATTACTAACAGTCTGTTCTGTGGTAAGGGAACATCTCTTTGGCCCTCCCTTGCCTCTGGGCAGTTTCTTCAGTAGTGACTCGCGGAACTTAGTGCACATCAAGAAGTAGATGACGGGGTCCAGGCACACGTTGAGTGCTGACAGGAAGAGGGTGACCTCCTTCGCCTGGAACAGCATATAACGGCTGTGCCAGCTGAAGCCGGAGCCGGGTAACTGGCTTTGGGTGTAGGTCACGCGGCAGATGTGGTAGGGCACGAAACAGATGAAGAACACAACCAGGAGGCTGAAGATACTGCAGTTGGACTTGCTGTACACCCCGCTGTCGTCCTGGCGAACGCGGCGGTACGACTTGTAGAAGTGGTGGGCAATGGAAGAGTAGCAGAAGGCTAGAACCAGTACGGTGGCCCAGAACAGGGCCACACCGAAATACGAGGACACCTTGTGCCACTGCTGACCCAGGGGGGTCTTTAGCTGCACACAGTGTCTGGAGCTCTGCTCGTCCGCAGGCTTGCTGGTCAGCACAACATTGGGGAGGACGGAAAGCAGCAGCAGGCTCCACGTCAGCAGGGCCACGACCCGGGTGAACCCCACTCGCTGCAGGAGGTGTGTGCAGGAAGACGAGTGTCCTACGACCTTGACGTAGCGCTCCAGGCTGATGAGGCCCATTAAGATGATGCCCACGTACATGGAGGAGTAGAAGAGCACGGCGCTGTAGCGGCACACGGCCACGCGGACCTGCCAGCCGCCCAGACCGAGCTCGCTGGCCACGCGCCAGGGRAAGGTGAGCAGCATCAGCAGGTCGGCCACTACCATGTTTTTCAAGTAGACCACCATGCCTGAGTCGCTGGGCACCCGGAAGAAGATCCAGGCAGCCAAGCTGTTGAGAGCCAAGCCCACGCCGCCGATCAGCACGTAGAGAACTGGGAGCACCTGGTGGGGAGAAGCAGGATGAGAGTCTGGGTGGAGAATACGAATAGAGAGGTTGATGCATAAAAATAGGATAACGCAAACACATTTGTTGAAGAAGCTTATGCTATGTCTCAGCATCAGTGTAAGTGTACTGCACCTATACACCCTTAGAAAATAAGGGTTTCAAAAGGGTTATTCAGCTGTCCCCATCGGAGAACCCTTTTTGGTTCCAGGTAGAACACTTTTCCATCTACAGTGCCTTGCGAAAGTATTCACCCTTGGCATTTTTCCTATTTTGTGGCCTTACAACCTGGAATTAAAATAGATTTTTGGGGGGTTTGGATCATTTGATTTACACAACATGCCTACCACTTTGAAGATGCAAAATATATTTTTTATTGTGAAACAAACAAGAAATAAGACAAAAAAACTGAAAACTTGAGCGTGCATAATTATTCACCCCCCCAAAGTCAATAATTTGTAGAGCCACCTTTTGCAGCAATTACAGCTACAAGTCTCTTGGGATATGTCTCTATAAGCTTGGAATATCTAGCCACTAGGATTTGTGCCCATTCTTCAAGGCAAAACTGCCCCAGTTCCTTAAAGTTGGATGGGTTCCGTTGGTGTACAGCAATCTTTAAGTCATACCACAGATTCTCAATTGGATTGAGGTCTGGGCTTTGACTAGGTCATTCCAAGACATTTAAATATTTCCCCTTAAACCACTTGAGTGTTGCTTTAGCAGTATGCTTAGGGTCATTGTCCTGCTGGAAGGTGAACCTCTGTCCCTTTCTCAAATCTCTGGAAGACTGAAACAGGTTTCCCTCAAGAATTTCCCTGTATTTAGTGCCATCCATAATTTTTTTAATTCTGACCAGTTTCCCAGTCCCTGCCGATGAAAAACATCCCCACAGCATGATGCTGCCACCACCATGCTTCACTGTGGGGATGTTGTTCTCGGAGTGATGAGAGGTGTTGGGTTTGCACCAGACATAGCATTTTCCTTGATGGCCAAAAAGCTCAATTTTAGTCTCATCTGACAAGAGTACTTTCTTCCAATATGTTTGGGGAGTCTCCCACATGCCTTTTAGCGAAAACCAAACATGTTTGCTTATTTTTTTATTTAAGCAATGGCTTTTTTTCTGGCCACTCTTCTGTAAAACCTAGCTCTGTGGAGTGTACGGCTTAAAGTGGTCCTATGGACAGATACTCCAATCTCCGCTGTGGAGCTTTGCAGCTCCTTCAGGGTTATCTTTGGTCTCTTTGTTGCCTCTCTGATTAATGCCCTCCTTGCCTGGTCTGTGAGTTTTGGTGGGCTGCCCTCTCTTGGCAGGTTTGTTGTGGTGCCATATTCTTTCAATTTCCCCCCCCCCCCATTTACTTCTCCACAACTTTGTCCCTGACCTGTTTTGAGAGCTCCTTGGTCTTCATGGTGCTGCTTGCTTGGTGGTGCCCCTTGCTTAGGGGTGTTGCAGACTTTGGGGCCCTTCAGAACAGGTGTATATATACTGAGATCATGTGACAGATCATGTGACAGTTAGATTGCACACAGGTAGACTTTATTTAACTAATTATATGACTTCTGAAGGCAATTGGTTGCACCAGATCTTATTTAGGGGCTTCATAGCAAAGGGCGTGAATACATATGCACGCATCTCTTTTCCGTTTTATTTTTTTATTTCACTTCACCAATTTGGACTATTTTGTGTATGTCCATTACATGAAATCCAAATAAAAATCCATTTAAATTACAGGTTGTAATACAACAAAATAGGAAAAACGCCAAGGGGGTGAATACTTTTGCACGGCACTGTATAACATAGAACCAAAAAGGGTTCTACTCGGAAGCAAAAATGGTTCTTTATAGTGTTCTCCTATGGGGACAGCCAAATAACCATTTTAGGTTCTAGTGTACATGTAGCTATCAGTCATTCATATCGTTTTCTTACACATAACATTCGCTTTTTAAACCTATAGCTGTTTTCTTTGAGCCAGAGCCTCATCGCAGATATGAGAAAAGGAAACAAAAAGAGACATCAGACATCAGTTCAACTTCTAGTTTTGATTTACATTGGTTTCCAACTAATGTGAAGTCAACATGAAATCAACAAAAGATGTCAGCATTTAGGTTAAAAGTTTGGTGAAAAAAAAMCCCGAAATGCCCTTATGTTGATGACTTTTTAAAGTCCAATCAGTTTTCTACGTTGATTCAACTTAATCACATAGATTTTGGGGGTTTAAATTATGTGGAAACAATGTTAATTCAATCAGTTTTTACCTAGTGGAAGGTAATCAACCACATACCTCTACCCTGCCACCCCATATTTCACAACATTGAACATTTTCTTTGGCCTTACATTAGATTAAGGCTTCCACCTAGCTGACAAATTTGTGCCATGACGATTAGCAAAGCCCACTTGTCAGTATAGACTGACATGTAAGCCAAGATCATTTTGACTTGGGGTGGATAGGACTGGGGGTGGGTAACAGCCTATAATGTCTTATAATGAGTCTTATAATATGCTATGTTTCTATGTTTCAACTTTTCATCTGATATTATAACTGGTATTATTGTCCGTTTTTAGTCAGGATCATTATGAGATTATTATGAGAGGGCATATAAATGATAGGCTTAGGGTATTATAAAATATTTAAATTTTCAATGTCTAAATAATTTCATTGCATTCTTGTGTGGTATAAACATAAAAGCACAGGTGCCTTATGTTACGACATCATCAGCGCTGTACCTGGTGAGTGAACACGCTGCCGAAGTCTGTTGTCTGATTGGACGGGCCAGTGATCCAGTTGCCGGCCATGCCTGAGAGAGACAGTGTATATTTCAACATACATACAGTCTCGTAAAATGCTGTCACTAGAATTTGGTTACAGATGTGCCTCTTTTTAGTGCAGAGAAAGTCAATAGCTGTAAATATGGATAACTGGTGGTCAAAGAAAACCAAATCAAGTTAGAACATTTTTACATTCTGTAGCATTTGTACAACTTCACCCAAGTATGAACTTATAAATGGCTGAATCCTACTCRTTTTTGTGTTTGTTTTTTAAAATACATAAAACTTTAAACAATAGGCTTAGTAAGAATGATTCAGCCAAGTTATAATAATATGATCCAATCCAGAGAGATCCTATTAAATTACTAAAGGGGCTATGTCATAAACCCTCAAAGTTCCAGAATGTGGTGAAAATGGCAGCTGTATTGGTCAGGGACAAATCCAAACCAGTCTAATTGGAGTTAATGGCAGTAGAGGCATAAAATAGTCATATAATTACAAATACAGTTCATATGGGTTTTATACAAATTGTCTGTATAAATAGCCTCTAAAATATATGTATACCGGCCATAAATGTCTACATTTCTGTTTTCTTGGGAAGCTGTGAGTGCTATTATATGATAAAATATCCGTATTTGTTGCATTTACAACTTGTCTAAGTCCTATCCTCAACTGATTTCAGCCAGTGTATGGCTGTGGATTGAATGCATTGTTTGAATGGAATGATGGCATATTGGCAGTTAATTTGAATAATTCCTCTAAAGTTGTCTGGCTAGCTAGCTAGCTAACAAACATACAGTGCAGATAAATTCTTTAAATGGATTAATTTACACTATCTTATCACAGTGCTGGCAAACCATGGCTGATCAACTCCCTGACCAAAATGTCTGTCCTTTATCCCAYCATAAGAAGGTTCATGTCCATTCTAGTATTCTAATTCATAATTCTATGATCCAATCACTATCTGATCAAGGTTTGTCACATCTACACATTGTATTAAAATCTTTGTCTTATCTGTTCAATGTGTCCGCATTGTGACCAGATTGGCTGATGTCTCCCTGTATGCAAATTATTTAACAGATTTCTTTCAAAATAATAGGAATTTATTTATTTTAAGAAAATGACTGATGCCATAAATCAATAGTGCTACCGGTCAATGATTTTAGGTGCCGGTATAATGATTTAAATGGTTTGACCATCCAGATGTGTTTACACTTGATTCATATCCAGACACAATGCGTGCCTGACTAGCTCCGGAGGTGGTTAGGAAAATGTGATGAAAATCAGATCACAATGTGTATTTTAATCGTCTACACCTGTCTAAAAATGTGGGCACAAGCAGAATGAAGACAAGATCAGGACAAAGGGGGCATGTTAGCACCAGGTATAAATGGGGCTATAGATGAGTAAAACTCTGTGAAACAAAGATAAAACATTCTGCACCGTGTCCGTGTGTAAAGTTAACATACAAGGGAACAATTAACACATTCCTTTTTGTAACAATTAGCACCTGCATACCTCTGTCATATGTACAGCAAAATTATGTGGAGTAGTACACATAGACATATCTCCACAAACTATTATCTACAGTAGCTTCTTATATACAAATAGAAAGGTAGTTCCTATATATTTAAGTAGTCTGATACAGACTAACCTTCAGCAAGCAGGACAGATTCTCTGAGGGGAAAAGTGGTGGAGGTCTCTACCTCCTGGCTGTGTGATGAGAGGACACGGCTCCAGTCCTGTTGGATGGTAGAGTATCTCTGTCTGCCTGTCTGTCTGTGGGGGGGATCTCTCTTACTGCTGACAACACAGGATGCTACTCAGACCTTGCACTGATGTTCCAACAACGGCCTTGTGTTCTCCGGTCTCAAGGGCTACCTTTTGTCGGACAAATACACACAATAAGTTTTCCCTGTGATGCTCAGGCTTTGTTGTCCCCTGTCTTACTCTCTCTCTTTCTCTCTGCATGTGTCCTCCTCCCACACGGCTCCTTCATGAGAATCGGAGGAAATCAGCGGGGGTTGGGGGGGGCGGTGTCTAGGCTAGGGCATTGCATGAAATGGGAAGTGGGGTGTCCTCGCTATCCTTCCAAATTTGAGGATCTGTGTTTTCTGTATGATTTGGTTCCCATTTTTACATTTGAGTCATTTAGTGAAGTTTAGTGGGGAAATTCAATAACATACCACAGTCACTGCAAGAGGACCTTTCTTCGAAACATGTTTCAGAATATATCAGCAGAATCACTACCAGTGAGTGCAACAAACACAAAATGTTTCTCTTCACATTCACCGCCCGACATGTCACCCACTAAGGAGAATGCTGAGCTAATCAAGTGAACAAGTGATATGAATGTGAGTCAAGTCTCACCAGGGCTGGCGCCAGAACGAATTAGTTGGAATTTATGAGTGTTATATTAAACACCATACGTGGCGTGTGAGTTTCAAGTTTGGGGAAGCTTCCCACCCAGCAAACTGTCGTTAAAAAGACATTGAAAAAGGGCCTTCCGGGTGCCGCGGTGGTCTAAGACACCGCATCGCAGTGCTAGCTGTGCCACTAGATTCTGGATTCGAGTCCAGGCTGTTGCAGCCGGGAGACCCATGGCCCAGCGTCATCCGGGTTACGGGAGGGTTTGGCCAGCAGGGATGTCCTTGTCCCATTGCGCACTAGTGACTCCTGTGGCAGGCCAGGCGCAGTGCATGCTGACACAGTCACCAAGTGAACAGTGTTTCCTTCGACAAATTGGTGCGGCTGGTTTCCAGGTTAAGTGGCCATTGTGTCAAGAAGCAGTGCGGCTTGGTTGGGTTGTTTCGGAGGACGCACGGCTCTCGACCTTTGCCTCTCCTGAGTCCGTACGGGAGTTGCAGCGATGAGACAAGACTGTAACTACCAATTGGATACCATGAAATTGGGGAGAAAAAGGGCAAAAAAAAATAAAATAAAAAAGATATTGAAAAGACGACCTTCGTGTCGTTGAAAAGACACCTATAAAAAGACGTCCTTCTACGGCCTGTTTTGGTTGAAAGTGAAAGTTGAAAAGATATATTTTTCAGGTCGTTGTTTTAACGACTTTCAAATGTCATAATTTCAATGTACTTGTAGCCTATACACATGGACGCAGTAACCAAAAAATGGTTCGTAATTTTTAATTAACAATCACACTACTCGTTACATTAGTCCAGTATTTGCACAAAACACTCAGTCAAAGAATACTATCTAGTACAGTGATAACAGACAAAATAAAGTTAAGTTGAAATTAATATAATAAATTATATACACTGAATAATTATCCATCAAAAGTATAGATATATTTTGCTGCGTTAGTAATGGTCCTGTGTGGTGGTGACGTGGAAACCACCACCCCTGGCTCTACCAGGAGCATGATGGAGGTGGTCTGCCACAGCTCTCCGAACATCATGGTCAGTGGCCTTGCTGTTCCATTTCTTGACTGCAGCTGTAACACCAAAATAAACACAGTAAGTTATAGAAAAGACTAATGGATATTGAGCATCTTACAGGTTCCCCACGGCACTTAAATCAGCATTTAGGGCTCAAACCACCGGTTTATCACTAAGCAATGGTGGCTATTTTGTGTTGTGCAGTAATAATGATAATGTATTACATTTATTCCGAATAATTTAGAAGTGGATAAATGTGTTTGCTTTTCCGTGTCTATCAAAGACAAAACGGCATTTAAAAGATACGTTTGGTTAAAGTTGTCCTTCTGAGGGGCTGACAATTGATTAGGGCCGGGCTCAAACTTGCACGCAGTGTAGAAAAGACAAGGGCCTGTTTGTATGGCGCAATTTGTCTCTTTCACTCCTTCCTAATAGACTATTATAATCACATTCATTGGTAAACTCTGAACACTATAGCCTAATATATTTGTCAGTATGCGGAGATCGCAAGTAAAAAATTCTACTTGAAATGGGGGGGATGTTTAGCCRATAGGTTGCTCAAAAGACAAAGGCAAAATCAGACGTATGGAAGACATTTGACTTGAGCTCATAGAAAGAGGAAGGAGCCAGCGCTGCTTGCATGTGCCAAACAAGCTAGGCTACTATATAATTTCCCCTGATTGCTTGGTACAGTGTAAACAACACAAAATAAATTATAGGTGTACCAGAGAGTTGAYCAGTACTAATGAAAAAATTATAAAGCCTTTATTATTATTTAGGCCATTGTAAACTGTAGGCTAATTATTCAAGAGAATGCTTGACTGCATTTAAATGCAGGACTAGTAGGCTGTGTGATGAAATTAAGTAATAAGGCCTAATTGATAACAGGCCAGAAAGCTAAACAAAACCAGCATAATGACATACTAGAGTCTGCTCTAACGAAGAAAAAAAATGGTAAAGCATTTATTAGGGCTACAGCATAGYAAAAWAAAAAAAACTGAATTCAAGAAAATGCCACGCTGGGCGGACCGTTATACATTTTTAGAACTTGCGCGTCAATAGGTTGAAAGGCCATTAWGGTCACATGATCACCTCATTCAAAATTGCCAAGCTCCTAAAACCATTCTTCTCAAAAAGGGACCACATAAATTACCACCATGCAAATGAATAATTGGTTTAGAAGACAAAATAATAACGTAGCCTATTAAAACAGACAGAGCAGGTCATTTTGATTGTGCGACCTTAGTGACCCTTTAAGCAATGGGAAGGTGTAGTAAAGGCTTTTCTTATGCACAACGCAACTCAGTGCGCCTGGATACAGACTGTAACCATATATTGTGTGGTTACGGTACCACAAAACCCAGAGGACTTTGCTTTAAAGGCTATGACACTCACAGCCATGATAAAAATGTCATCATAACACATGGGCTCATGTATTATTGCTTAAATATACCATGGCTGTTAGCCAAATCAGCTTTCAGGGCTCAAACCACCCAATTATTAATACAAATACTACAGAATAATGACATGTTTGTAGGTACCGTTGACAACAGAGTACACAGTTGTGTTTCCTAGTCCCCGCTTTGCGTGATGGCCATTGAAGTTGAACAAGGACATCAGGCCATTGGTAAAGAGCCTGAAAGTCAAGCACACATAGGATGTACTTTGTGAATTGAACACTTTCAAACTGCTGAGGAGATGAGGCTGGATTTACTGTCTTTGTTGCAGACAGTTTGTATCACTAACGATACCTTTAAAATTACTTTCTTATTGGATCCATTCTGAAGATATGACATACCTGTCCATGACCTTGTTGGCACAGTCCTTTGTGTCCTTAACAGCAATTTAGCTTAACCCTTTTCTCAATAGGGGGGGCGATGTTTTCACTTTGTAAAAAATCGTTCCCAAATTAAACTGCCTCGTACTCAATTCAATATGCATATTATTATTACTATTGGATAGAAAACACTCTCTAGTTTATAAAACCGTTTGAATTATATCTGTGAGTAAAACAGAACTCATTTTGCAGCAAACTTCCTGTCAGGAAGTGAGAAATCTGAAATCGGGGGCTCTGTTCCAGGGTCAGCCTATTAATTTGCATGGAATCTATGGGTCTACATGCACTGCRTACGCCTTCCACTAGATGTCARTAGRCAGTGAGAGTTGGAATGGGKTGTATAGCTCTATCTGAGGCCGAACAAGACCTCTTGGARCSGTGGGTCTAGTSTTTTCACCKTTCAGCTTGGCGCGAGAGGGACSTCAGGATTGCGTTCTGAAAAGCTTTCGTTATAGCCTTTAGATATATCCGGCTCTGATTTTATTTGATATATGTGTTAAAAACATCATAAACTAGTACAGTGGGGAGAACAAGTATTTGATACACCGGATTTTTGGCAGGTTTTCCTACTTACAAAGCATGTAGAGGTCTGTAAGTTTTATCATAGGTACACTTCAACTGCACAACTGCAGCAGGGATTTGGCCCACTCTCCCTACAGATCTTCTCCAGATCTTCAGTGTTTCGGGGGCTGTCGCTGGGCAATACGGAGTTTAGTCCCTCCAAAGATTTTTATTGGGTTCAGGTCTGGAGATGGCTGGCCACTCCAGAGACCTTGAGATGCTTTGAGGACCACTCCTTAGTTGCCATGGTGTGTACTTCGTGTCGTGTGTCATGCTGGAAGACCCAGCCATGACCCATCTTCAATGCTCTTACTGAGGGAAGGAGGTTGTTGCCAAGATCTCGCGATACATGGCCCCATCCATCCTCCCCTCAATACGGTGCGAGTCGTCCTTCCCTTTGCAGAAAAGCATCCCCAAAGAATGTGTTTCCATCCATGCTTCACGGTTGGGATGTGTGTCTTGGGGTTGTACTCATACTTCTCTTCTTCTCTCCAAACACGGCGAGTGGGTTAGACCAAAAAGCTCTATTTTTGTCTCATCAGACACATGACCTTCTCCCATTCCTCCTCTGGATCATCCAGATGGTCCATTGGCAAACTTCAACAGGCCTGGACATGCACTGGCTTAAGCAGGGGGACCTTGCGTGCGCTGCAGGATTTTAATCCTTGACGGCGTAGTGTGTTACTAATGGTTTTCTTTGAGACTGTGGTCCCAGCTCTCTTCAGGCTTTGACCAGGTCCTGCCGTGTAGTTCTGGGCTGATCCCTCACCTTCCTCATGATCATTGATGCCCCACGAGGTGAAATCTTGCATGGAGCCCCAGACCGAGGGTGATTGACCGTCATCTTGAACTTCTTCCATTTTCTAATAATTGCGCAACAGTTGTTTCCTTCTCACAAGCTGCTTGCCTATTGTCCTGTAGCCCATCCCAGCCTTGTGCAGGTCTACAATTTTATCCCTGATGTCCTTACACAGCTCTCTGGTCTTGGCCATTGTGGAGAGGTTGGAATCTGTTTGATTGAGTGTGTGGACAGGTGTCTTTTATACAGGTAACGAGTTCAAACACGTGCAGTTAATACAGGTAATGAGTGGGAGAACAGGGGGCTTCTTAAAGAAAAACTAACAGGTCTGTGAGAGCCGGAATTCTTACTGGTTGGTAGGTGATCAAATACTTATGTCATGCAATAAAATGCAAATTAATTATTTAAAATCATACAATGTGATTTTCTGGATTTTTGTTTTAGATTCCGTCTTCTCAGTTGAAGTGTACCTATGATAAAATTACAGACCTTACATGCTTTGTAAGTAGGAAAACCTGCAAAATCGGCAGTGTATCAAATACTTGTTCTCCCACTGTATATTAACCGCTTATATGTTTATATCAGGTTATTGCAATTTTCGGTATTTTTCTTTGTTATGCGTTATGGTGAGTTGGACACTTCTGTACCGCATGGCTAGCGTTGCTAGCGTTCTACAGATGAAGAGGGCATTCTACAACCAAACAACGATTATTCTGGACAAAGGACCCTTTGTACAAGATTCTGATGGAAGATCATCAAAAGTAGGAACCATTTATGATGTTATTTCGTATTTTCTCTGTGCGAAAACGTGTCGTCGTTTTTTGGGCGCTGATTTTGGACGCGTGTCTCGCTATAACGTAAGCTGGTATGTCGTACTAAGGTTATTTTTAAAATACTAACACAGCGGTTGCAGTAAGAACTAGGTGTATCTTTCATTTGCTGTCCAACCTGTATTCTTTAGTAAGAGTTTATGATTAATTATTTGATTAGATGAGTGTGAGTGTCAGAAATATATCCGGATAATTTTGTTGCAGTTTTGGCTACCGTATTCACATTGTTCAACCCAGAATTGTACCGCTAAATGCACATTTTCGAACAAACCATAATGTATTATTGTGTATTATGATGTTATGACTGTCATCTGATGAAGTTTGTGAAGGTTAGTGAAAAAATGAATATCTTTTGCTGGTTTATTCGTATCGTAACGGTTGCGTTGAAGAATGAGATGCGGTTGTGTGGTAGGCTTTGTAGTAAGCTAACATAATTCATATTGTGTTTTTGCTGTAAACACTTAAAAAATCTGAATTATTGGCTTGATTCACAAGAGTGTTGTCTATCATTTTGCTTGTAACACCATGTAGTTTTCATAAATTGTTATGATGAGTATTTAGGTATTTCACGTTGGTTTTCTGTAGTTATTTCTAGCTGCTTTGGTGAGATTTTGTGATGGTGGCTGCAATGTAAAACTATGATTTATACCTGAAATATGCACATTTTTCGAACAAAACATATGCTATACAATAATGTTGTATAGACTGTTATAAGACTGTCATCTGATGAAGTTGTGTCTTGGTTAGTGAACTATTTATATCTTTATTTGGTCGAATTTGTGATAGCTACCTATGCAGTAAAAAAATTGTGAAAATATGYGGTTGGGTCTTTTGCTATCGTGGTTAGCTAATAGAAATACATATTGTGTTTTCGCTGTAAAACATTTTAAAAATCGGAAATGATGGCTGGATTCACAAGATGTGTATCTTTCATCTGGTGTCTTGGACTTGTGATTCCATGATATTTAGATGCTAGTATTTACTTGTGGCGCTATGCTAGGCTATGCTAGTCAGCTTTTTTACTGATGAGGGTGCTCCCGGATCCGGGATGAGTACCAAGTAGAAGTTAACCTTGCAATCTGTGTCAAGAGACTTTGTTTGATACACCAGAAGTTATGCAGTAACCACTGTCTCAGTATGACTACTTTWWAAAAAAATACTCTACAGGCATCGCTTTTTGTATCGCTTTAGGTAGTGTGAAAAATGCTGACCAAATCTACAAAATAAATTTCACCATCAGATTCTGTGCATCCACACCTTGGAGCTGCTTCTCTCGTTGGTTAAAGTCTTGCTCCGTCTCCATCCTCTTGACATGGAACTCATATTTCATAATATGTTCATATTTCCAATTGTAAATTAACTGTTTTCTATCCTATTCTGTCAATTATATGCATATTCTAGCATCTGGACCTGAGAAATAGGCAGCTTACAATGGGAACGTTATTTTTCCAAACATAAAAATTCTGCCCCCTAGCTTCAAGAAGATTTATTAAAAAACAGATTTCTGTCCCAAGCTCACTGGTGCAGGAAACTCTGAGGGCCCAGAATAGGCTATTGATAYAATGTTGCAAGTTCGCTAGTGACAGCTTCTAGATGGATCAAGTGATTATTTGATACAATGTTGCAATAGCTCAAGTCAAGACAGATAGAAAGGGAAGCAGACAGGCAGAGTAGAGAGATTAATGTGTTTGAAATAACCAGACTTTTCATCAGGATATTGTCTACTGTTTTTATTTGTCGGCTTTAGGTCTATTCGTTTTACTTAGTTGATGATGGAAGTTATAGGCTTACTCCTGTATCTCTGAGTTCTATGCGCTCTAGCCATTAATAATGGATCATAGTGTATCAATGTGTTCATCCATATGGCAGAGGCTAGTGCTCTCACCATAGTTGAACTTGAACTTTTAGATTTTTATCATTTTACTTGGTATGACTAACCACGTGACAAAAGCAAAACATTATTATTGAAATTAAACTGATCCACGGAAATGCGCATATAAAAATACAACTGTCACGCAGATGGGTAGAAATGGCAAGATAAATTGTAATCCTCCCCAATCTTGAAACTCACTAGCTGCCTATGTTCTTTACTATTACAGCCATTAAAAAATGTGTGAACGTGCAAGCACCTGCACACATAGGAGATCCCTTAAAAAAAACATGCTCCCCTTTGGAAATCAAAGACCGTCCAACTGATTCGTTCTGGCGCCGGGTCCGGATGAGAAGAGCGACATAAACGAGAGAAGAGAAAGAGAAGACCGGAAGGTAGCGGGAGAGAGGGAGGGTGATGCATGATGCATGAGGAAGAGGACACAAGGCAGACAGAACTAAAGACTGAAAAAAATAACAAACAGAAAAAGCTGAAACAATGGAGATACTAGTATCTAATAATAACACGACTGCAATCTGATGTCTGATGGATTGTGTCTGTTCATAGTTCCAATGGTAAAGGTCTTGCCTTGGGACATTGAGAGGAAACACAGTCTAAATTCTTTATGAACTCACTTTGAAAGGCTCTGCGTAGTTTTTCCATCATTTTAGCCAGTAGTAGTGCTAAAACGGGTCACTAAAGTTTGTGTTGTATGTCATATTAGGCTGTGCATGTGCAGCTCTGCATAAAGGTTCACACAATTGGCACTAACTAGCCCCACTGTCATTAAGCGGATAATGTGCCCGACTTCCAGTTTTACCTTGCAACCTCATTAGACATGATTGCACCTGCCTATGAACTCCTTCAAATTATGTTGTTGTAGGCTACTATGGACTGAATGTACATCCCTTGAACATTGTGAGAATTTTGTGCAACTTCCGGCGCACGTTTACAGAGAACACTGAGGCAGTTTTAGACAGTAGCCAATAGGCTATTGAGGCTATTTGAGCATAATGTAGGCCTACCAACCAATAGAGCAAATCCCATAACATTTTCACATGGAAATAGCTTTGATTTCAATGACATAGCTTGCTTTTCACACTTTGTACAAAATAATAAAATGCAGTACGACAGGATCTTTCTAAACGTAGCTCTTTATTAGCTAGCTATAACTGTCATGTTCATGTGTCAACTGAAATTGATCAACTGAAAAAATTACCTCACGACCTGGGTGGTCTTAACCAGTCATCGCAGTATGATACGAAGAGTCTGTTTCTGACCGTTTGAGCAGACACATGCACATTTGTGGCCTGCTGGAGGTCATTTTGCAGGGCTCTGGCAGTGCACCTCCTTGCACAAAGGCGGAGGTAGCGGTCCTGCTGCTGGGTTGTTGCCCTCCTACGGCCTCCTCCACGTCTCCTGATGTACTGGCCTGTCTCCTGGTAGCGCCTCCATGCTCTGGACACTACGCTGACAGACACAGCAAACCTTCTTGCCACAGCTCGCATTGATGTGCCATCCTGGATGAGCTGCACTACCTGAGCCACTTGTGTGGGTTGTAGACTCCGTCTCATGCTACCACTAGAGTGAAAGCACCGCCAGCATTCAAAAGTGACCAAAACATCAGCCAGGAAGCATAGGAACTGAGAAGTGGTCTGTGGTCACCACCTGCAGAACCACTCCTTTATTGGGGGTGTCTTGCTAATTGCCTATAATTTCCACCTTTTGT
This sequence comes from Salvelinus sp. IW2-2015, assembly GCF_002910315.2. NCBI lineage: Eukaryota > Metazoa > Chordata > Actinopteri > Salmoniformes > Salmonidae > Salvelinus > Salvelinus sp. IW2-2015. The sequence continues at coordinate 2,694,406 of NC_036862.1, read as the reverse complement.
CTATTCCATTTGCACAACAGCATGTGAAATTTATTGTCAATCAGTGTTGCTTCCTAAGTGGACAGTTTGATTTCACAGAAGTGTGATTGACTTGGAGTTACATTGTGTTGTTTAAGTGTTCCCTTTATTTTTTTGAGCAGTGTATATTTCACCTTTATTTAACCAGGTAGGCCAGTTGAGAACAAGTTATCATTTACAACTGTGACCTGGCCAAGATAAAGCAAAGCAGTGTGACAAAAACAACAACACAGAGTTACACATAAACAAATGTACAGTCAATAACACAAAACAAAAGAAAAATATAAAAATCTATGTACAGTGTGTGCAAATGTAGAAGAGTAGGGAGGTAGGCAATCAATGTATTTATTTTATTTTATTTTATTTCACCTTTATTTAACCAGGTAGGCAAGTTGAGAACAAGTTCTCATTTACAATTGTGACCTGGCCAAGGTAAAGCAAAGCAGTTCGACACATACAACAACACAGAGTTACACATGGAGTAAAACAAACATACAGTCAATAATACAGTAGAATAAAAAATAAGTATATACAATGTGAGCAAATGAGGTGAGATAAGGGAGGTGAAGGCAAAAAAAGGCCATGGTGAAGAAGTAAATACAATATAGCAAGTAGAACACTGGAATGGTAGATTTGCAGTGGTAGAATGTGCAAAGTAAAGATAGAAATAATGGGGTGCAAAGGAGCTAAATAAATAAATACAAAAGGGGGAGAGGTAGTTGTTTGGGCTAAATTATAGATGGGCTATGTACAGGTGCAGTAATCTGTGAGCTGCTCTGACAGCTGGTGCTTAAAGCTAGTGAGGGAGATAAGTGTTTCCAATTTCAGAGATTTTTGTAGTTCATTCCAGTCATTGGCAGCAGAGAACTGGAAGGAGAGGCGGCCAAAGGAAGAATTGGTTTTGGGGGTGACCAGAGAGATATACCTGCTGGAGCGCGTGCTACAGGTGGGTGCTGCTATGGTGACCAGCGAGCTGAGATAAGGGGGGACTTTACCTAGCAGGGTCTTGTAGATGACCTGGAGCCAGGGGGTTTGGTGACGAGTATGAAGCGAGGGCCAGCCAATGAGAGYGTACAGGTCGCAGTGGTGGGTAGTATATGGGGCTTTGGTGACAAAACGGATGGCACTGTGATAGACTGCATCCAATTTATTGAGTAGGGTATTGGAGGCTATTTTGTAAATGACATCACCGAAGTCAAGGATYGRTAGGAKGGTCAGTTTTACAAGGGTATGTTTGGCAGCATGAGTGAAGGATGCTTTGTTGYGRAATAGGAAGCCAATTCTAGATTTAACTTTGGATTGGAGATGTTTGATGTGAGTCTGGAAGGAGAGTTTACAGTCTAACCAGACACCTAGGTATTTGTAGATGTCCACATATTCTAAGTCAGAACCGTCCAGAGTAGTGATGTTGGACGGGCGCGCAGGTGCAGGCAGCGATCGGTTGAGGAGCATGCATTTAGTTTGACTTGTATTTAAGAGCAATTGGAGGCCACGGAAGGAGAGTTGTATGGCATTGAAGCTCGCCTGGAGGGTTGTTAACACAGTGTCCAAAGAAGGGCCAAATGTATACAGAATGGTGTCGTCTGCGTAGAGGTGGATCAGTGACTCACCAGCAGCAAGAGTGACATCATTGATATATACAGAGAATTGAACCCTGTGGCACCCCCATAGAGCCTGCCAGAGGTCCGGACAACAGGCCCTCTGATTTGACGCACTGAACTTTATCTGAGAAGTAGTTGGTGAACCAGGCGAGGCAGTCATTTGAAAAGCCAAGGCTATTGATTCTGCCGATAAGAATGTGGTGATTGACAGAGTCGAAAGCCTTGGCCAGGTCGATGAAGACGGCTGCACAGTACTGTCTTTTATCGATGGCGGTTATGATATCGTTTAGGACCTTGAGCGTAGCTGAGATGCACCCATGACCAGCTCGGAAACCAGATTGCATAGTGGAGAAGGTACGGTGGGATTCGAAATGGTCGATGATCTGTTTATTAACTTGGCTTTCGAAGATTTTAGAAAGGCAGGGCAGGATGGATATAGATCTATAACAGTTTGGTTCTAGAGTGACTCCCCCTTTGAAGAGGGGGATGGCCGCGGCAGCTTTCCAATCTATGGGGATCTCAGACGATACGAAAGGCAGGTTGAACAGGCTGGTAATAGGGGTTACAACAATTTCAGTGGATAATTTTAGAAAGAGAGGGTCCAGATTGTCTAGCCCAGCTGATTTGTAGGGGTCCAGATTTTGCAGCTCTTTCAGAACATCAGCTATCTGGATTTGGGTGAAGGAGAAATGGGGGAGGCTTGGGCAAGTTGCTGTGGGGGGTGCAGGGGTGTTGACCAGGGTAAGGTGGCCAGGTGGAAAGCATGGCAAGCCGTAGAAAACTGCTTATTGAAATCCTCAATTATTGTGGATATATCGGAGGTGACAGTGTTTCCTAGCCTCAGTGCAGTGGGCAGCTGTGAGGAGGTGCTCTTATTCTCCATGGACTTTACAGTGTCCCAATTTGTGCTGCAGGATGAAATTTCTGTTTGAAAAAGCTAGCCTTTGCTTTCCTAACTGCCTGTGTATATTGGTTCCTAACTTCCATGAAAAGTTACATATCGCGGGGGGCTATTTGATGCTAATGCCGTACACCACAGGATGTTTTTGTGCTGGTCAAGGGCAGTCAGGTCTGGAGTGAACCACGGGCTATATCTGGGGCATGCTTACTTAAGATGGTGAGGGAGGCACTTTTAAAGATAGTACAACATAAATATATACATTATACACAAACTATATGCAAAAACTTTGGACACACCTACTCATTCCAGGGTTTTTCTTTATTTTTACTATTTTCTACATTGTAGAATGATAGTGAAGGCATCAAAACTATGAAATAACACATGGAATCATGTCCTGTAGTAACCAAAAAAGTGTTAAACAAATCAAAATACTGTATATTTTATATTTGAGATTCTTCAAAGTAGCCACCCTTTGCCTTGATGACAGCTTTGCACACTCTTGGCATTCTCTCAACCAGCTTCATGAGGTAAACACCTGGAATGCATTTCAATTAACTGGTGTGCCTTGTTAAAAGTTAATCAGTTGTGTTGTGACAAGGTACAGGTGGTATACAGAAGATAGACCTATTTTGTAAAAGACCAAGTCCATATTATGGCAAGAACAGCTCAAATAAGCAAAGAGAAATGACAGTCCATCATTACTTTAAGACATGAAGTTCAGTCAATCTGGAAAAAGTGCAGTCACAAAAACCATCAAGATCTATGATGAAACAGGCTCTCATGAGTACCGCCACAGGAAAGGAAGACCCAGAGTTACCTCTGCTGCAGAGGATAAGTTCATTAGAGTTACCAGCCTCAAATTGCAGCCCAAATAAATGCTTCACAGAGTTCATGTAACAGACAGATCTCCACATCAACTGTTCAGATGAAACTGTGTGAATCAGGCCTTCATGGTGGAATTGCTGCAAAGAAACCACTACTAAAGGACACMAATAATAAGAAGATGCTTGCTTGGGCCAAGAAACATGAGAAATGGACAGTAGACCGGTGGAAATCTGTACTTTGGTCTGATGAGTCCAAATTTGAGATTTTTGGTTCCAACCGCCGTGTCTTTGTGAGACGCAAAGTAGGTGAACGGATGATCTCCGCATGTGTAGTTCCCACCGTGAAGCATGGAGGAGGACGTATGATGGTGTGGGGGTGCTTTGCTGGTGACACTGTCAGTGATTTATTTAGAATTCAAGGCACACTTAACCAGCATGGCTACCACAGCCTTCTGCAGCGCTACGCCATCCCATCTGGTTTGCGCTTAGTGGGACTATCATTTGCTTTTCGACAGGACAATGACCCAAAACACACCTTTAGGCTATGTATGGGCTATTTGACCAAGGATAGTGATGGAGTGCTGCATCAGATGACCTGGCCTCCACAATCACCCGACCTCAACCCGGTTGAGATGGTTTGGGATGAGTTGGACCGCAGAGTGAAGGAAAAGCAGCCATCAAGTGCTCAGCATATGTGGGAACTCCTTCAAAACTGTTGGAAAAGCATTCCAGTTGAAGCTGGTTGAGAGAATGCCAAGAATGTGCAAAGTTGTCATCAAGGAAAATGGTGGCTACTTTGAAGAATCCAAGATATTAAATATATTTTGATTTGTTTAACACTTTTTTGGTTACTACATGATACCATATGTGTTATTTCATAGTTGTGATGTCTTCACTATTATTCTACAATGTAAAAAATAGTAATAATAAAGAAAAACCCTTGAATGAGAAGATATGTCCAAACTTTTGGCTGGTACTATATGTCTATAAATATGGATGTGGTACACTTCCGGTGAAATGACCTAACGAAGATCCTTGCAGGATCTAAACGTTGTTTGTTGCTTTCCAGGGAGACATCTGGGATTGTAACATATTCTGTTTAATGGAAACATGGCTCTCTCGAGATATGCTGTCGGAGTTGGTACAGCACCTGGATTCTCAGTGCGTCACGTCGACAGGAATAAAAATCTCTCCAGGAAGAAGAATGCTTTAATGATTAACGACTCATGGTGTAATTGTAACAACATACAGGAACTCAAATCCTTTTGTTCACCTGACCTAGAATTCATTACAATCAAATGCTAACCATATTATCTCCCAAGAGAATTCCCTTCGGTTATTGTCACAGCCGTGTATATCCCCGCTCAAGCCGATACCTAAAGGAACTTCACTGGACTTTATGCAAACTGGAAACCAGATATCCTGCAGCTGCATTTATTGTAGATGGGGATTTTTCCAAAGCAAATTTGAGAACAAGGCTATCTAAATTCTATCAGCATATCGACTGTAGCACTCGCACTGGAAAAACACTGGACATTTGTTACTCTAACTTCCGCGATGCATAGAAGGCCCTCCCCTGTCCTCCTATCGGCAAATCTGACCACGACACCATTTTGCTTCTCCCTTCCTATAGGTAGAAACTCAAAGAAGAAGTACCCGTGCTAAGGACTATTCAATGCTGGTCTGACCAATCGGAATCCACGCTTCAAGATTGTTTTGATCAAGCGAACTGGGATATGTTCCAGGTAGCCTCAGAGAACAATATTGACGTATACGCTGATTCGGTAACTGAGTTTATAAGGAAGTGTATAGGAGATGTTGTACCCACTGTGACTATTAAAACCTACCCTAACCAGAAACCGTGGATAAATGGCGCGCGAACCACCTTATTTAACCATGGAAAGGTGACTGGGAATATGGCCGAATACAAACAGTGTAGTTATTCACTCCGCAAGGCAATCAAACAAGCAAAATGGCAGTATATATAGAGCAAAAGAGTCGCAATTCAACGAGTCAGACACGAGACGTATGTGGCAGGGTCTACAGACAATCAGGGACTACAAAAGGAAAACGAGCCAAGTCACAGACACCGACGTCTTGCTTCCAGACAAAGTAAACACCTTTTTTGCCCGCTTTGAGGATAATACAGTGCCACCGACGCGGCCCGCTACCAAGGACTGTGGGCTATCCTTCTCCGTGGCCGACGTGAGTAAGACATTTAAACGCGTTAACCCTCGCAAAGCCAGACGTCATCCCTAGCCGTGTCCTCATTAAAACTCTCCCTATCCCAGTCTGCTGTCCCCACATGCTTCAAGATGGCCACTATTTGTTCCTGTACCCAAGAATGCAAAGATAACTGAACTAAATGACTATCGCCCCGTAGCACTCACTTGTGTCATCATGAAGTGCTTTGAGACTATTTTTATTTAATTTTTTTACCCATTTTTCTCCACAATTTTATGGTATCCAATTGGTAGTTACAGTCTTGTCTCATCGCTGCAACTCCCGTACGCATTCGGGAGAGGTGAAGGTTGAGAGCCGTGCATCCTCCAAAACACAACCCAGCCAAGCCGCATTGCTTCTTGACACAATACCCGCTTAACCCAGAAACCAGCCGCACCAATGTGTCGGAGGAAACACTGTACACCTGGTGACCGAGTCAGCGTGCATTGCGCCCGGCCCGCCACAGGAGTCGCTAGAGCACGATGGGACAAGAACATCCCTGCAGGCCAAGCCCTCCCTTAACCCAGACGACGCTGGGCCAATTGTACGCCGCCCCATGGGTCTCCCGGTCACGGCCGGCGGCGACAGAGCCAGGATCTCTAGTGGCAGAGCTAGCACTGCGATGCAGTGCCTTAGACCACTGCGCAACTCGGGAGGCCCATAGTAGGCTTGATTACCAACAACGACAGCCTACAGGGAGGAGGTGAGGGCTCTCGGAGTGTGGTGTCAGGAAAATAACCTCTCACTCAACGTCAACAAAACAAAGGAGATGATCGTGACTTCAGGAAACAGCAGAGGGTGCACACCCTATCCACATCAATGGGACAGCAGTGGAAAAGGTAAAAAGTTAAGTTCCTTGGCATACACATCACTGACAAACTGAAATGGTCCACCCACACAGACAGTGTAGTGAAGAAGGCGCAACAGCACCAGTCACCTAAAACCCTCAAACTTTTACAGATGCACAATGGAGAGCATCCTGTTGGGCTGTATCACCGCCTGGTATGGCAACTGCACCGCCCACAACAGCAGGGTCTGCACAACGCATCTCCAGGGGCAAACTACCTGCTCTCCAGGACACCTACAGCACTCAATGTCACAGGAAGTCCAAAAAGATCATCAAGGACAACAACCACCCGACCCACTGCCTGTTCATCCTGCTACCATCCAGAAGGCGAGGTCAGTACAGGTGCATCAAAGCTGGGACCGAAAGACTGAAAAACAGTTTCTATCTCAAGGCCATCAGACTGTTAAACAGCCATCACTAGTACAGAGAGGCTGCTGCCTACATACAGACTTGAAATCATTGGCCACTTTAATAAATTGAACACTAGTCACTTTAATAATGCCACTTTAATAATGTTTACATATCTTGCATTACYCATCTCATATGTAAACACTGTAATCTATACTATGTTTTGCATCTTGCCTATGCCGCTCTGACATTGCTCATCCATATATTTATATATTCTTATTCCATTCCTTAACTTAGATTTGTGTGTTTTAGGTACTTGCTGTGGAATTGTTAGATATTACTTGTTAGATATTGCTGCACTGTCGGAACTAGAAGCACAAGCATTTCGCTACAGTCACAATAACATCTGCTAACCATGTGTATGTGAACAATACAATTGGATTTGATTTGAATAAAGGTACGTGATTGAGCTTGAGTGTGCGGGTTCTATTTCTTTCATACCAACTTTTTTTTGCCCTGCACCCCACTAGATGATGTAGGTTTGATCAAACTTCATGAAATTAGACTATGACATTAATATAATTAACAAAATTACTATATATAAGATCACAGCTTCACAATTGTTCAGCAGTACACACTATGTGCCTCTTAAATAATGTTTGCAATATAATAACGTGTATATACAGTCAACAGGAAGAGTGCCAACTTGCAAGCAAAGTGTAGAGACCGCTGTCTGAATGGTATCATCTAGGTATATGAAACTTAAAGATGTTTTTTTGAAATCCCTCAAACAGCTTCTCCCCATCCCATCTACCTCTATCCTCATCTAAATCTGCCYTTTTGTCTCCCTGTTTTACACTGTTAGCTTATCAAAACATAATAAAATCATATAAAAAAATATATGCTATTTTATGATTTTTTCTTTAAAGTGCAAGTCTGCTTCTTAGTTCGTGAAACGCTGACTGGTGGCCAGAACCAATGTTTAGCGGTGGTAGAAGCTCCCTGTAGGCATAGATCCAGGATCAGCTAAACCTCCGCAATCCTGACCTCATCCATTAGGATGGAAATATGTAAAACTGACTTAAGATCAGCATCTAGTAACTACAGTACTTCCTTCGGGAGGTCCTTCCTTCCTGCTCCTAATTAGGTTCCTGGATCATGTCCTCAAGCTGGACTGACCTGTAACACACATTCAGACACACAGTGAGTGAAAGGACACGCACGCACGCACACACACACACACACACACACACATTCACACCTCACCTTGTTTTTGCAGAATCTTGGCCCAAATATTATGCCCAGGATAGCATTGATTGTATGTGCTGCACAAAGGACGGCCTGCAGTCCACTGGTTGCCATGAGAACAGAAAACAGCACTACATTCCATTGAACAACGTTCCGTGGCTCCTCGCAGGCCGCCGGCCATAATGTTCTATCAAACAGGTAGACGGGATCTCTACAAAGACAAGTAAGGTTAAACTAAATTGACATTCATAACACATATAACTAGTGAACACAAGCTGTGCAAAGTGTAGAAAATGATTACTGGTAATTGTGCAACTCAACAATTTGATCATTGTTGTTCTGCTTTTTAAGACCACACCTAAGTTTTCGAAACTGCTTTTGACCAATTGAGAACACCCCTCCCCCCTCACACACACACACTCACCCGCTTTTCTGTGGTTTGAGTGGCATCTCCCAGGCCAGACCTTGTGTGCTGTTGTGCAGACACAGTGGTCCCTGTACCAGTCCTGTAGCGCTCACTAGGCAGCAAAAGGCTGCAGCAGCCAGAGCCACGCAGGAACAACCCACTTGGCACAGCATCTGGCCACAAGAGGGCGGAAGATCCATACTATTAAAACTTGATAGAAAGGGGGCCTGGGGTGGTTGCAAGTGGTTAGAGCACATCTCTGTAGTAGCACATGTAAACTGAAGTTGGCGTGTGTTCGATTCCGGCCAACTGCCCTTCAATGCAAAAACTCTCCTAACTATTCTGTCTCTCTCTCCGTCTATATCCAATAACCCATGAGAATTTGATAGAAAGGACAAAGCACTCCCAGACGAGTAATAATTCGTTCAGGATGTACACCACAACCAAGCAGGCAGGTCACATACGTACACGGAAGACTGTTAAAACTACTCAGAAAGAGGACATGAAGATGTAATGGAGGTGGATCGGTTGGTGAACCAGACTAGTTTGATTAGTAACCTCGCCCGAGCTAATGCGGTCCTGAGGTGCATAGATTTGGATGAAAACAAGCCACAGCCTCACCTCTATCCTGTATGCACAGCAGCCTTCCCTTGAGCTGCCAATCACAAACCCCCGAGCTCCAATAAGAACCTACAGACAAAAGCATAAAAGGCTGAATATTTAGTTTTACATGGAATCCCTTTTCAGTAGAATGCTACACATTCACTTCCCTCCAATAGTTGACGTTATTACAGTACTACTGTCAAAAATAGCAGAAACAACTTGCACAAAATCCTAGCACTGTGACTGACTCTAAATTTAGCTTAAAAACAGACGAGAGACATATTAGACACATGACAATCCACCCTCAAACCACAATCTGCCTTTTTTTGGACAATGGGGTGTTTCAGGCACACACACACACACACACACACACACCACACCACACACACAACACACACACACACACACCACACACACACACACACACCACACACACACACACACACACACACACACAACACACACAACACACACCACACACACACACACCAGTCACACACACACACACACACACACACACACACACACACACACACACACACACACAGCACATTGTTGTCTCACCAGGATTCCAGAGGCCCACAGGCCTGTGCCCCACCTGGCCTCTCTGGTCACGTGACCGTCCAACAGGTAGCATGCCTTAAGGTCTGGCAACAGCAACAGGCAATTGGCCAGCATGCACACAAATGCCATGGGAACAAGGGACACACCCACACACCTGGAGCAGCTGGCGACACACATCTCTGTGGTAGACATCCGGCAAGGATGAAGAGAAGACAGTCAGAATAACTTCAGAGTAATTATTGTCTTGTTGTTTTTTTATATTTAGAGTGCCACTGTTCCTTATCTTGTAGCTCTTGAAATACACAACAACCCTCTCACCTACAGAGAAGTTCTATTTCACTCAGAAAAACCGGTCTGAGATCAGTCAAGAGAATGAATAGGGTTATTAGCCAAGAGAATGACCACATAATGATTATAATCTTGAGTCTTACCTGATGGAGTGAGACAGAATAACCCAGTGAGACCGAATGTGACGGAGAGGGAGAAAGAGAGATCCTGGTAACTGCGGCAGTACTGGATGAGGAACATAAACTCACTGCTTGACAAAACTTAAATAGCCTCCATGCAGTGACACATGCCCGCCCCCACAAATAGTATATGTAAATCCCCCCCACCAACACACACACACACACACACATTACGTAGATTACTTTAAATTTGTTTATAATCAGTGCACCCAACCCCCTCCTTGCTCTATTCCACAATATACCTGGTAATGGTGCAGGTAAGGTAAGACCAAGCTGTTAAAAGCCTGAGTCATGTTCATTAGGGTAGGCAATGGAAAGCGTGGTTTCAATCCATTTTCTTCCATTTTGTACCTAATAAACACTATCCTGGTCTGTGTTCTTCATCCTTTTTCRTGTGTATTCTGTGTCTGGTAGTGGAGTTGGATGTGGATGCCAGGATGTGGGAAAAGTGAATCACTGCAGCTGTGGGATCCATTCCAAAATAGGAGCATATCAGCACATTAGGGATAATTTTCAAAGGCACTAAGAAATAACAATAAAGCATTGTTGTAACACTCTGAAACCTTAATTGGCTAGCTTTTTTTATAGCCCCATTTCCGCTCATTTACGTACATCAAATAGTAGTGCCACCCGCTCTGTTTGCACTTTTAGTCTACCCGCAGTGCCACCTAGTGGGAAATGTGAAGGAATCCAATCCAAGCATAGGCAATTGTCAGGTGATCAGTCTGTCGTTCAAAATTTTGACGTTCTAATTTTGGAAAACATGGCGGCCATTTGTTTCCAACAGAAACGCCTGATCACACTAGTTTAGCATGTCTTGATCACACTAGCTTAGCATGTCATGGCTGCCAAGATAGCTATGATCGCCTTCAGTGCAGTACCACACTCTAGTGAAGACATATTCAGCTACTAAAGAAACTGTCTTGAAGCTAATTTATGTATTGAGATTACTCCCCTATAAAAGTCTGTCTGTTTAAGATAGAAATATAGGGCCTTCTGCATCTGCAGTAGAAAGTGTCAGCGCTACAGCGCTGTTTGTCAGACCAGAGGTGCGTTCAACAAAGCTTCCATTTGCGAACACTGGCAGCGAACGTTCCATTTCTGTTTGTTTCTGTTAACTGAAATGGACGCGGMAAGATGAGCAGCTATGCTTGCTGCAGCAATTGTGGATGATTTTTGGTATTATTCTTTTTTTGTCACTGGCCTACACGAATCCCCATAATGTTCAAAGTGGAATAAGGTTTTTCGAAATGTTTACAAGGAGTCGCTAGAGCGAGATGAGCCAAGTAAAGCCCCACCGGCCAAACCCTCCCCTAATCCGRACGACACTGGGCGAATTGTGCGCTGTCCTATGGGACACCCGGCCACAGCCGGTTGTGGCACAGCCCGGGAATGAACCMGAGTATGTAGTAGCACCTCTAGCACTGCGAYGCAGAGCCTTAGACCACTGCACAACTCGGGAGGCGCAATAATAGTGTTTAACATGATTTTTGAATGACTACCTAATTCGGTACATCACACAAACAATTATCTGTAAGGTCCCTCAGTCGAGCAGTGAATTTCAAACACAGATTCAACCACAAAGAACAGGGAGGTTTTCCAATGCCTTGCAAAGAAGGGCACCTTTTGGTAGATGGGCAAAAATAAAAAAGATGAAATTGAATATCCCTTTGAGCATGGAGAAGTTATTAATTACACTTTGGATGGTGTATCAATACACCCAGTCACTACAAAGATACATGTGTCCTTCCTAACTCAGTTGCCGGAGAGGAAGGAAACCGCTCAGGGATTAAACCATGAGGCCAATGGTGACTTTAAAACAGTTACAGAGTTAAATGGCTGTGATGGGAGAAAACTGAGGATGGATCAACAACATTGTAGTTACTCCACAATACTACCCTAATTGACAAAGTGAAAAGGAAGCCTGTACAGAATAAAAATATTCCAAAACATGCATCCTGTTTGCAACAAGTCACTAAAGTAATACTGCAAAAAATGTGGCAAAGTAAATAACTTTCTGTCATTAATACAAAGTGTTACGTTTGGAGCAAATCCAATACAACACAGTACTGAGTACCACTCTCCATATTTTCAAGCATAGTGGTGGCTGCATCATATTATGGGTATGCTTGTAATCATTAAGGATTGGGGAGTTTTTCAGGATGGAGCTAAGCACAGGCAAAATCCTGGAGGAAACCTGGTTCATTCTGGTTTCCACCAGACACTGGGAGTTAAATTCCCCTTTCAGCAGGACAATAACCTAAAACAGAAGGCCAAATCTTCACTGGAGTTGATTACCAAGAACACAGTGAATGTTCCGGAGTGGCCGAGTTACAGTTTTGACTTAAATCTACTTTAAAATTTATGGCAAGACCGGAAAATGGTTGTCTAGCAATGATCAACAACCAATTTGACAGAGCTTCAAGAATTTTGATAAGAGTAATGGGCAAATGTTGCATAATACAGAAGTGGAAAGCTCTTAATAAGAGACTTACCCAGAAAGACTCACAGCTGTAATTGCTGCCAAGGTGCTTTTACAAAGTATTGACTCAGGGATGTGAATACTTATGTAAATTAGATATCTATATTTCATTTTCAATAAATGTGCAAACATTTCGAAAAACATGTTTTCACTTTGCCATTATGGGGTATTGTGTGTAGATGGATGAGACTTTCACTGGGGACATGACACCGAATTTAGTATATATCAATCTGGCAAATGTTAGGATTTAGGTTAATGCACTATAGGCTGTTAGCATATTGGTTGAAGAGGAATATTGTTTTGTTACACACATACACAAACTATACAGAGGGGGGTGTGTGTGTAGGTGTAAGGACTGACCAACACAGGCCATAAAAGCTGTGGACAGTCTGGAGAGGGGAGGGGTGCATCTCTCTAGGCCAACCAGGAGTTTAGAATACTGGACAATACCATACTAGGAACTGTTTTAGTGTAGAATCGACAGACCCAAGACGGATCTAATCTACCCAGCAACCAGATGTGGACAAAGGAACGCGCCAAGGGGCTTGGACAAAGGGCCAGCAAAGGGGGGCAAAGTCTAAACCRMGCCCAGCYTCTACTGTGATAGGCYAACAGACGCGTTGAAACTACGTCATCACGGTATAAGAACAGCTGTTTACGTACTTCCTGCCAGTTCCCTGTTAACCCTGCGCGGTGATACAGCGAACCCGTATATACGAAAATTGCATTTGCCATTCATTGTTTGCGGTAATTAAACATAATTAAAGAAAGTTAGCAGACCTTGCTTTTTATTTATCCTGACACCGGATGTGTTACACGCAGCGTTCACACAAACCAGGCAACTAATGTTTTGGTTAGTTTATAGCTTGTTAGCTAGCTAGCTAAGATTAAGTTAGCTGGCTAGCCAGTTCAAATAATGACCATATCATAGTTGACAACATCTTAATTTTAGCAAATGTTTATTAATAATTACAGGAAAATAAACTTGCAACTAGGGATGAAACAGTGACCGGTTTCACGATAAACCACAGTAAAATTCCCGACGTTTAGTATTACAGGTTCACATTTTAATTATCATTAAAACCGTGAATTTAACGTAAAACTGACGGTAAATACTGTCCAGCATCAACCAAAGTTAGCAACAGTCTGACGCAGGCGCAGCATGCAACGTGGGTTTTGTTTCGTGTGAAAACAAGGCAGAAGGCAGTGAGATTTTTCAGCCTTCTAAGAGGACCAAATCTGAAGTGTAGTGTGGTTGTATTTTGGGTTTTACAAGAGTGCTGAGGGAAACTTAATCAAAAATGGTCACCCTTTCTGCAGAACATGCAAAACAAAAATCGCTGCGAAAGAGGGCAACACTTCAAATCTCATGAGTTATCTTCATGACCACCACTTTATTGCGAATGCAAGGTAAATTCACTTTTAGATAAATGCATGAGCTAGGGACTTCGGAATGGGGGAAAATATCATGGTTTGTCTGTAACTTGCTAATAGCTTGTCAATAATGTAAACTGAAGCTTTCGGTGTTACCTACTATTGTAAAAACACTACAAGTTGTTCTGCTGCTGCATGCATCGTGTGTCTGCAGACTCTATTCGCCATTTGCACACGATAGATAACACGTTATGTAGTTTAGTCACCCAACCAACATATTTTGTTCATTTAAAATCCGGCAGACTTCGACTTGGTTGTAAAAGTGTTCCAACAGGAGAAACACTATAGACTCCTATACAAGACTCCTGTATTTATGTCAATTGCTATCACTGTCTAATAAAGACTCATTTGTGTTTATGTCAATTGTGCATGGCGTCACTGTAAATACTGAAATGCAACACAGAAGATAGTCTGTGTGTGAGTAATAATAATAATGTAACACCAATAATAATAATGAGCTATTCCCTTGTTTACAGAGTGGGCRTGCAGCAGGCAAACCCAGTGATGCTACTGGTCCCTCCTCATTTACAGTTGTGATACAGACACTGAGCAAGCATTTAAAAGGCAGGCTGCTTATGCACCTACATCAAAAAATGCTCAAGACCTTTCATATTACATTGCAAAGGACATGATGCCATTTCATATTGTTGAGAGGCCTGGCTTTCTGGGGCTGATGAAGGTTGCCGTGCCTCACTACAAAGTGAGTGCTGCTAATTTTATTTGATGTTTGTTTATTTGATTTGCTTACTGAAGGTTGTGTTCATTTAAACCTGCACTAGGGAAACTTACCTCTCACGGCCACATGGTRCCATCTTTAATGTTTAATGTTATTATTTTAATGTTTATAGTGCCGTGCCGCTAATTTGTTGTTTGTTGCTTTTCAATATAAAACTTGGTCAAATGATATCAGTGTGTGTATTAGTACTTTTAGAAAATTTCCTCACTAATACCGCACTAATACTGATATTCGTGATATTTTCATACCATTTCATCTCTACTTGCAACAAGATCATTATTTACAAGTTAATGACAAGCTAACTACAGAAAATAGCTTACGGTTGTGAGTGTGACGAAATAAAAGCATGGTATTCTACCGGAGAATTTTAGGCCAACAAGACAGTGTCCAAATTCTAACGATATATTCTAATCTGACTATGGTGCAGGTCATGTTGTTCTTCACATTAATGTCTCTGGTAAACACACACTATATCAAATAAAATCTAAGTTTATTTGTCACATGCACAGCATACAGAAGGTGTAAACGGTGCAGTGAAATGATTACTTGCATAGTGGAGACTTTTTAGACCTGCAGCTAGCCCAGCTATCTAGCTAAACAATGAACCATAATCACAACTCAATGTTACTACTAGAGGTCGACCGATTAATCGGAATGGCCGATTAATTAGGGCCGATTTCAAGATTTCGTAACAATCGGTAATCGGTATTTTTGGACACCGATTGTACACCTTTATTTAACTAGGCAAGTCATTTAAGGACACATTTTTATTTTCAATGACGGCCTAGGAACGGTGCGTTAACTGCCTTGTCCAGGGGCAGAACGACAGATTTTTACCTTGTCAGCTAACGGAGATTCGTTTTTGCAACCTTCGGGTTACTAGTCCAACGCTCTAACCACCTGTTTTACATTGCACTCCACGAGGAGCCTGCGTAGCAGGCTGACTACCTGTTACGCGAGGGCAGCAAGAAGCCAAGGTAAGTTGCTAGCTAGCATTAAACTTATCTTATAAAAAACAATCAATCTTAACATAATCACTAGTTAACTACACATGGTTGATGATATTACTAGTTTATCTAGCGTGTCCTGCGTTGCATATAATCGATGCGGTGCCTGTTAATTTCTCATCAAATCACAGCCTACTTCGCCAAACGGGTGATGATTTAACAAGCGCATTCGCGAAAAAAGAACTGTCGTTGCACCAATGTGTACCTAACCATRAACATCAATGCCTTTCTTTAAAATTAATACACAAGTATATATTTTTAAACCTGCATATTTAGTTAAAATTGCCTGCTATCATGAATTTCTTATAACTAGGGAAATTGTGTCACTTCTCTTACGTTCCGTGTAAGCAGTCAGGGTATATGCAGCAGTTTGGGCCGCCTGGCTCGTTGCGAACTGTGTGAAGTCCATTTATTCCTAACAAAGACCGTAATTAATTTGCCAGAATTGTACATAATTATGACATAACATTTAAGGTTGTACAATGTAACAGCAATATTTAGACTTAGGGATTCCATCCGTTAGATAAAATACGGAGCGGTTCCGTATTTCACTGAAAGAATAAACGTTTTGTTTTCGAAATAATAGTTTCCGGATTCGACCATATTATTGACCAAAGGCTCGTATTTCTGTGTGTTATGTTATAATTAAGTCTATGATTTGATATTTGATAGAGCAGTCTGACTGAGCGATGGTAGGCAGTAGCAGGCTCGTAAGCATTCATTCAAACAGCACTTTCGTGCGTTTGCCAGCAGCTCTTCGCTGTGCTTCAAGCATTGAGCTGTTTATGACTTCAAGCCTATCAACTCCCGAGATTAGGCTGGTGTAACCGATGTGAAATGGCTAGCTAGTTAGCGAGGTGCGCGCTAATAGAGTTTCAAACGTCACTCGCTCTGAGACTTGGAGTAATTGTTCCCCTTGCTCTGCAAGGGCTGCGGCTTTTGTGGAGCGATGGGTAACGATGCTTCGAGGGTGGCTGTTGTTGGTGTTACTGGTTCGAGCCCAGGTAGGGGCGAGGAGAGGGACGGAAGTTATACTGTTACACTGGCAATACTAAAGTGCCTATAAGAACATCCAATAGTCAAAGGTATATGAAATATAAATGGTATAGAGAGAAATAGTCCTATAATAACTACAACCTAAAACTTCTTACCTGGGAATATTGAAGACTCATGTTAAAAGGAACCACCAGCTTTCATATGTTCTCATGTTCTGAGCAAGGAACTTAAACGTTAGCTTTTTTACATGGCACATATTGCACTTCTACTTTCTTCTCCAACACTTTGTTTTTGCATTATTTAAACCAAATTGAACATGTTTCATTATTTATTTGAGGCTAAATTGATTTTTTTATTTTTTTTATTTTTTTAAACAGGCCGATTAATCGGTATTGGATTTTTTTGGTCCTCCAATAAATCGGTATCGGTGTTGATAAATCATAAATCGGTCAACCTCTAGTTACTACCATGCATGAATCTGCAGATAACTAAAGTTCAGTGTTAGTTAACTAGCTAACAATAAGCTATAACTACATACGAATAATATTACGACACAGATCATACACATAACGTTGGCCAGCGAGCCAGCCAGCTGATGTTAGCTAGCTAGCTAACAGTGCGCTTTAACTTTCGATGAAAACGACTGACAAAATTAAAAAGATATACAGTGCATTCGGAAACTATTCAGACCCCTTAATTTTTCCACATTTTGTTACATTACAGCCTTATTCTAAAATGGATTAAATTAATATTTTTCCTCAATCTCCACACAATACCCCATAATGAGAAAGCGAAAACAGGTTTTTAGACATTTTTTCACATTTCTAAAAAATAAACACAGATCTTATTTACATAAGTATTCAGGTGCATCCTGTTTCCATTGATCATCCTTGATGTTTCTACAACTTGGGAGTCCACCTGTGGTAAATTCAATTGATTGGACACCTGTCTATATAAGGTCCCACAGTTGACAGTGCATGTCATTGCAAAAATCTAAACCATGAGGTCGAAGGAATTGTCCGTAGAGCTCGAGACAGGACAGTGTCGAGGCACAGATCTGGGGAAGGGTACCAAAACATTTCTGCAGAATTGAAGGTCCCCAAGAACACAGTGGCCTCCATTATTCTTAAATCGAAAAAGTTTGGAACCACCAAGACTCTTCCTAGAACTGGCCGCCCGGCCAAACTGAGCAATCGGGGGAGAAGGGCCTTGGTCAGGGAGGTGACCAAGAACCCGATGGTCACCCTGACAGAGCTCTAGAGTTCCTCTGTGGAGATGGGAGAACCTTCCAGAAGGACAACCATCTCTGCAGCACTCCACCAATCAGGCCTTTATGGTAGAATGGCCAGACGGAAGCCACTCCTCAGTAAAAGGCACATACAGCCCGCTTGGAGTTTGCCAAAAGGCACCTAAAGGACTCTGACAATGAGAATCAAGATTCTCTGGTATGATGAAACCAAGACTCTTTGGCCTGAATGTCAAGCGTCACGTCTGGAAGAAACCTGGCACCATCCCTACGATGAAGCATGGTGGTGGCAGCATCATGCTGTGGGGATGTTTTTCAGCGGCAGGGACTGGGAGACTAGTCAGGGTTGAGGGAAAGATGAATGGAGCAAGGTACAGAGATATCCTTGATGAAAACCCGCTCCAAAGCACTCAGGACCTCAGACTGGGGCAAAGGTTCACCTTCCAACAGATCACCGACACTAAGCACACAGCCAAGACAATGCAGGAGTGGCTTCAGGAAAACAAGTGAATGTCCTTGAGTGGCCCAGTCAGAGCCTGGACTTGAACCCAATCTAACATCTCTGGAGAGACCTGAAAATAGCTGTGCAGCAACACTCCCCATCCAACCTGACAGAGCTTGTGAGGATCTGCAGAGAATGGGAGAAACTCCCCAAATACTGGTGTGCCAAGCTTGTAGCGTCATACCCAAGAAGACTCGAGGCTGTAATCGCTGCCAAAAGTGCTTCAACAAAGTGCTGAGTAAAGGGTCTGAATACTTATGTAAATGTGATTTTTTAAATCTTTTTTAAATTTAAAATAAAACAGTTTTTGCTTTGTCATTATTGGATATTGTGTGTGGATTGATGAGAAAAAAAATGTAATCAATTTTAGATTAAGGCTGTAATGGAACAAAATGTGGTAACATTTAAGGGGTCTGAATACTTTCTGAAAGCACTAAATCTGTATTCCCTTTAGTGAATGCACTAATCTGTATTTTTTTCTTGAGCAGATGGTCGAGGGGCCGGAATATAATTACAAATAATTTGTAGAATGCAAATTGACCGCAAGAAGCCCAAACAGATATATTTGACTAAAACATAATCATTTCAAACCTTGATTACATTTGTATATGATCACATCTCTCTATTATGCGTGGGAATACTTGGGAACACATTTCCAAAATGAAAATCACTTGGAGCCGACTTCCTGGTGTTCTTATGTCCAACAATAAAAAATAAAAATACATTTATTGCTCAGAAAACTTGGGGGGGAAGAAATAAAACCAACCACGGGCCACCAGTTGGGTAACCCTGCAGCACAGTATGGTTTAGGAACTGACTGACATGAGAAAGAGGCTTGCTGGCACCTGAAATTAACTTATTTWAAAAAATTATTACAAAAAATACTTGAATCATAATCTAGAAAATGTCCCATGTCCGTTACGACGCTCATTTTGTCCGACTACTTGGCACACCCCTACTAATTAGTAAGGAACTCCCCTCACCTGGAAAAAACAAAAATCAGTAGACATTAGGCTCTCCATGGAACGTATTTGCCACCCCTGGTTTAGAATATTGGCACCGACTCAAATACCAYTTCACTTCCCCAATATCATTGCACGTTGAAGACACAAGCAGTAGCGGTGCGTGAGTGAAATCACTAGGGAGGCCAAGCCAATAAAAAGCCATATTACAACCTGTTGCTCTATAACCCATTTGTTCATATGCCACTGTGATGTACAATAAGGCCGTGACAACAAAAAGACAAGTCACAGTGGCAGAATAAATTCAACTACATATATTGTACGTTTGTTTCATCACAAAACCAGAGAGCAACATCTGTCCAGTTAAGTCCACAAAGTAAATATTGCGCATGAAACAGTTATATGACCTGCAGCATGGTCAAGCAAGTTAACGTTTGACAGTTTACTAAACTACTACTGATTTAGAACCAGAGTCACCGCAAATCAGCACAAAGACAACAGGAGGTTGATGGCACCTTAATTTTGGAGGACAGGCTCGTGGCAATGGCTGGAGTGGAATAGGTTGAATGGTATTTGGTTTCCATTTGTTCTTTTCCAGCCATTATTATGAGCTATCCTCCCCTTATCAGCCTCCATTGCAACAGGAGCACTGCCTCCACTATTCCAGCACCATTTCAACTTAAACATCAAATCAACAAAGCTATATATGCTTAGTTTAATACACTGAAAACATAGATAGCAAAAACTAATTTAGTCCAATAAATGTTGCTAAATATCATGTGATTTCTGTCTGTGTGTTTGTAAAACAAATAAAGTTGACTCACACTACTTAGACTAGTTCAACACCAATACCATTCTACTCTCTTTCATGTTGGCAAAATGGTTTAATGCTGTCATACAGTACGTTTTCAGTTTGTTTTCATAGGCTACCTAGCTAAAAACTATTTGCTAGCCTATCTTCCTTGCACGGGCAAAAATTAACCAGATAAGTTAGCTAGCTAGTTAACGTGAGTCTGCTATGCTATATATTGAATTTCAATCGTTTCAGGCCAGTGGAACAATATATGAATTTATGGTTAGCTCAGAATCACCGTCATAATCATTGGCCTGTACAGAGAATTAAGTCAAAACCACATCTCCAACTATGGCTTACGAAAGGGCCGATTTAGCATGCTATCTACTGCAGGACATCAACACAAGCAGACCAGAAACAGACACTTTGTCTCAATGATTGGCGTGAACCCAAATCCAAACGGGCCTTTTTCCACACCGCCAGGACAACCCACAGTTGAGCTCAGCGAAACGATTAGCTGCTTTTTTAATAATTATATCAATTGAAGCCAAATACTTGCTGGCATCAATCACTAAATTTCTACAGCAGGTCATACTGTTTAGATCCAGACAGCATCAGATACATGGGCCACACATTGAGACAGAGGGGCGCGGTTTCCCTCGCGCGGATGATTTCTCCGGTGAGATTCAGCCACTTGCGAATTGACTGAAAATTATGAAAACACAGACGAAAGAGAAATTTTAAATTTACACAATTAATTTTATTGGTCAAATATTTAGGGAAGCATGGCTTCCCTTGGTATCGATGAATACATGCCACAGGACAAGACAGACCTTTCAAAAATGTTTTATTTTGTTTCAAAGTAATCACTTATATAAATCTCTAGAGAAAACAATGTGTAAAATGAACCTACTATCAAAACAATGTCGATCGAGCCAGTCTCTGGCATTTCCAGTGAGCCCCCAAACTGTCAAAGACCTTGAAATGCATTCAAACCAGAGTGAAATCCCAGAAGGTCAAATGTCCAAGCAATATCTACCCTCTTCTCCCCATGGTATAAGTTCATAAAGGCACAGACAAAACTTTCTTAAACTCCATTACAATCCTGACCACCTGAGCCCTCTAGGCGATATGGCAAGACCAGTTAACAAGAGGTGATGAGCAGTGCCAATGCAGATGCTCCAAACACCCAGGATTCAGCTGCCCAGACTGGGGAACATCTCAGTAAGGGTGCCCTGCTTACTGCCCCTCTTCAGTGGCCTGGAGGTTGAGGCAGCAGCGCTGGAGATGGTGGAGCTCCTTTCCCCCATATTGGTGGTAGATGAGGGCCCAGACAGCCACCTCCTCTCCACTGTGTTCCTGTTCTCTGTGGAGGTGCGTGAGCGCCCCCTGCTGGCCCTGCTACGACCACTACCCTCTCTGCTGGAGTCAGGTTTCTGGCGGAGCTGGTACTGGTCACTGGAGCCCTTACTGCGGTCTACTGTGCGGTCGGCCTCCTCGCGGTTCAGCTGCCTCTGCAGCTGGAAAGCCATCTGCCGGTCCTCCTGCTCCTGTTGCATGCGGCTGAAGAGCGCCTCCTCTCTCTGGGCCAGCTCCTGGAGCAGCAGGGCCTTCTCCCCTAGGCCTACCTCTCCTCTATCTGCAGCATGGAGAGATGAGGATGAAGGACAGAGCCACTTACTGACCACGTCTGCTTTCCCTTCGTTTGGCTCGTCAATGTCACAACTCTTCCTCTTGGCCGAGGTCACTCCTCTCTTCGGGGTGCCGTGGAGGGGTGTGCGTGCCAGTGAAGATCCTGAGGGGACGGTCAGATGGTACACCGTACTCTCTGATGACGTTGAGGCCTCACACGGCGTGCGGTAGCTCTCTGGGTAGAATTCTAGCAAGGGCATTGTTTGCTTTGCTGGCTCTTTGGAAGACCAAGGCTTACTCCCCGAGTGCAAGATGTTCTCCTTCAATCGGACACAAAAGTAAACAGAAGTTAAAGATAAAATATTAAAGTTTAGTTGCTAACTGTTTGTTACATTTTGCATCAAGTGTTGGCTGAGATAATATGGAATTTCCCCCCCTCATAAAACCACAAATTCCCATAATTTTTGTCAAACAATATTTGCTTTTGTTCTCATGGGTGTGGGGAAGGTTATGCCCCTCAGTCAAGTTAGGTAATATACAGTGGGGAGAACAAGTATTTGATACACTGCCGATTTTGCAGGTTTTCCTACTTACAAAGCATGTAGAGGTCTGTCATTTTTATCATAGGTTAACTTCAACTGTGAGAGACGGAATCTAAAACAAAAATCCAGAAAATCACATTGTATGATTTTTAAGTAATTATTAGCATTTTATTGCATGACATAAGTATTTGATCACCTCCCAACCAGTAAGAATTCCGGCTCTCACAGACCTGTTAGTTTTTCTTTAAGAAGCCCTCCTGTTCTCCACTCATTACCTGTATTAACTGCACCTGTTTGAACTCGTTACCTGTATAAAAGCACCTGTCAAAACACATTCAATCAAACAGACTCCAACCTCTCCACAATGGCCAGACCAGAGAGCTGTGTAAGGACATCAGGGATAAAATTGTAGACCTGCACAAAGCTGGGATGGGCTACAGGACAATAGGCAAGCAGCTTGGTGAGAAGGCAACAACTGTTGGCGCAATTATTAGAAAATGGAAGAAGTTCAAGATGACGGTCAATCACCCTCGGTCTGGTGATCCATGCAAGATCTCACCTCGTGGGGCATCAATGATCATGAGGAAGGTGAGGTATCAGCCCAGAACTACACGGCAGGACCTGGTCAATGACCTGAAGAGAGCTGGACCACAGTTCTCAAAGAAAACCATTAGTAACACACTACGCCGTCATGGATTAAAATCCTGCAGCGCACGCAAGTTCCTCCTGCTCAAGCCAGCGCATGTCCAGGCCCGTCTGAAGTTTGCCAATGACCATCTGGATGATCCAGAGGAGGAATGGGAGAAGGTCATGTGGTCTGATGAGACAAAAATAGAGCTTTTTGGTCTAAACTCCATTCGCCGTGTTTGGAGGAAGAAGAGGATGAGTACGACCCAAGAACACCATCCCAACCGTGAAGCATGGAGGTGGAAACATCATTCTTTGGGATGCTTTTCTGCAAAGGGGACAGGACGACTGCACCGTATTGAGGGGAGATGGATGGGGCCATGTATCGCGAGATCTTGGCCAACAACCTCCTTCCCTCAGTAAGAGCATTGAAGATGGGTCGTGGCTGGGTCTTCCAGCATGACAACGACCCGAAACACACAGCCATGGCAACTAAGGAGTGGCTCCGTAAGAAGCATCTCAAGGTCCTGGAGTGGCCTAGCCAGTCTCCAGACCTGAACCCAATAGAAAATCTTTTGAGGGAGCTGAAAGTCCGTATTGCCCAGCGACAGCCCCGAAACCTGAAGGATCTGGAGAAGGCTGTATGGAGGAGTGGGCCAAAATTCCTGCTGCAGTGTGTGCAAACCTGGTCAAGAACTACAGGAAACCTATGATCTCTGTAATTGCAAACAAAGGTTTCTGTACCAAATATTAAATGTTCTGCTTTTCTGATGTATCAAATACTTATGTCATGCAATAAAATGCAAATTAATTACTTAAAAATCATACAATGTGATTTTCTGGATTTTTGTTTTAGATTCCGTCTCTCACAGTTGAAGTGTACCTATGATAAAAAATTACAGACCTCTACATGCTTTGTAAGTAGGAAAACCTGCAAAATCAGCAGTGTATCAAATACTTGTTCTCCCCACTGTATGTCCATTTATGGGACCCCTTTTGGCTCAAGAGCATGGCCAAAGGCAAAAGTCTGTAGGCTCTTTCGGTACATAATGTTTATCAGGCACATGTTAGCTGTATGTGGATTCAGAGAGAAGAGCATGTTATTTTTTAAATAGTAAATTCTGATTGCATGAGCATTTTGGAGACTGACAGAGACCCACCTTGTTAGCCATAAAGCTGGAGGTGGGACTAGTCTCTGAGTTGCTGTTGTGTCTTTGTGGAATAGGGGACAAGAACCTGGAAACAAAATAAATTGTCAGAACACTCCCATATAATATATTTAATTAAGTCACTTATCCAGAGCAATAAACAATAAGTGCATTCAAAGGTAGTAGAACCACATATCACAAACAAGTTATTTATCTGCCTATTTGTGCCATCAGCACACCTTCCAAGGTTTCTATTTTTGTTTGCATTTTGATTCTCTATTCTGCTCTCAGAAGTGTGCACTTATTCACTCCCACTTATGGATTTACAAGCATTAGATTGGTAGGAGCTCCAACCATTTTCCTTACACCACCAATATTTTTAAACACGAGGAAATGAGTGCACACTTCTGGGAGAAGAGAGAATTGGACCACAGCGTAAGTCTGATCACGTAAGGGGACTCACTTCTCTATATCCCCAGCGTTGGTGTTCCGTTTCTTTATTGCTGGGGTGATGTCGTTCGTCCGCATGATCTTCTGTGATTCAGAGATAGGTATTGGATTCTGAAGAGAACATAAAAAAAAAGGTCTGATAGTGATTCATTCCCAATACATAGTGCCACTAGGGCTGACTCCAATTAATCAACTGGTCGATTGTTTGGTCAATAGGCTGTCGGTAGACCGAGATGTACAGTGCATTTGGAAAGTATTCAGACCCCTTCTCCACATTTTGTTACGTTACAGCCTTATTCTAAGATGGATTACATTCATTTTAAAAATCCTCACCAATCTACACAATACCCCATAATGACATAGCGAAAACAGGTATTGCAAAAACAGAAATACATTACTTACATAAGTATTCAGATCCTTTGCTATGAGACTCGAAATTGAGCTCAGGTGCATCCTGTTTCCATTGATCATCCTTGAGATGTTTCTACAACTTGAGGAGTCCAACTGTGGTAAATTCAATTGATTGGACATGATTTGGAAAGGCACACACACCTGTCTTTACAAAGGTCCCACAGTTGACAGTGCATGTTAGAGCAAAAACCAAGCCATGTGTTCAAAGGAATTGTCCGTAGAGCTCCGTGACAGGATTGTGTCGAGGCACAGATCTGGCGAAGGGTACCAAAATATTTCTGCAGCATTGAAGGCCCTCAAGAAAACAGTGGCCTCCATCATTCTTAAAATGGAAGAAGTTTGGAACCCTTCTACAGCTGGCCGCTCGGCCAAACTGGACAATCGGGGGAGAAGGGTCAGGGAGGTGACCAAGAACCCGATGGTCACTCTGACAGAGCTCCAGTTCCTCTGTGGAGATGGGAGAACCTTCCAGAAGGACAAGATTCACTCGGCTGATGACACCAAGATTGAACTCTTTGGCCTGAATGCCAAGCGTCACTTCTGGAGGAAACCTGGCACCATCCCTACAATGAAGCATTGTGGTAGCAACATCATGCTGTGAGGATGTGTTTCGGCGGCAGGGACTGGGAGACTAGTCAGGGTCGAGGGAAAGATGAACGGAGCAAAGTACAGAGAACCTTGATGAAAACCAGCTCCAGAGTGCTCAGGACCTCAGACTGGGGGCGAAGGTTCACCTTCCAACAGGACAACGACCCTAAGCACACAGCGAAGATAGGAGTGGCTTCGGGACAAGTCTCAATGTCCTTGAGTGGCCCAGCCAAGGCCCGGACTTGAACCTGATCAAACATCCCTGGAGAGACCTGAAAATAGCTGTGCAGCAACGTTCCACATCCAACCTGATAGAGCTTGATAGGATCTGCAGAGAATGGGAGAAACTCCCCAAATACAGGTGTGCCAAGCTTGTAGCGTCATACCYACGAAGTCTCAAGGCTGTAATCGCTGCCAAAGGTGCTACAACAAAGTACTGAGTAAAGGGTCTTAATATTTATGTAAAGATTCTGCCCTCTTTTATTAAAAAAATATATATAAAGTCCTTTTTTTGCTTCATCATTATGGGGTATTGTGTGTAGATTGATGGAAAAAACTAACTTAATCCATTTTAGAATAAGGCGGTAACATAAAATGTGGGAAAAGTCAAGGGGTCTGAATACTTTCTGAATGCACTGTATGTGCCCATCTCAGTGAACTAATCCATTGCGGAGGCCTAGACTAGAAGCCAATTCAAGCTTGATGGGCTATTTGACCAAGGAAAGTGATGGAGTATTGTGTCAGATGACCTGGATTCCACAATCACACGGCCTCAACCCGATTTTGGATGAGTTGGACCGCAGAGTGAAGGAAAAGCAGCCAACAAGTGCTCAGCATTTGTGGGAACTCCTTCAAGACTGTTGGAAAAGCATTCCAGTTGAAGCTGGTTGAGAGAATGCCAAGAATGTGCAAAGCTGTCAAGGAAAAGGGGTGCTACTTTGAAGAATCCAAAATATATTTTGATAAGTTTAACACTTTGAGTTATTACATGATTCTGTGTGTKWTWTYWYAGTTGTGATGTCTTCACTATTATTCTACAATGTAGAAAATAGTAAAAATAAAGAAAAAAAACTCTTGAATGAGTAGTTGTCCAAACTTTTGACTGGTACTGTACATCACCAGTAGTGCATTTACCGTTAATTCCTGTAATTTCCAATCTAATCTGTTTGTTTGGTTATGGTCATTTCTGTTAATGCATTCCATTTATTATTATCATTATTCCAGTCTTACCGTTGTCATTGTCGGAGAGGACACATTGTTTGCAGAGCACACTTCTGAGAAATAAGTTTAGGATTATTTCATTCCATTTACGTGTTTTGTCAAATCAATTTAGGTCGTGGTCTTTTGGTTGGAGCGCTCCTGTCAATGTTAAATTAGGACGCGCACCTGATTACCCATAGGAGTATATAGGCCTATAGGGTACCTGGCCTGCGTGCAAATGTAGGGATATAATGCAGGCATACACATCTGATAATATTTCTGATTGGCTTAAAACACCACCACTAATGAGCTGTGGAGCTTCTCATAGTAAATATTTTCTCCACCTCAAACAGCAAGCAAATTAAATTATATTTTTACATTTTTGAGAATGACAATAGTTCCTTAATGCATTAGAAAAATATTTCCAGCTCTCCCTTTCGATAACCACTCAGCTTGAAAGGAMAAAATGTCATGCTCTGATCCAATTGAAACGTTAAAAAAAGGCCTACTTGATTACTTCTTATCAGTGCTCGACTTGGACTGAAATAGGTTCCGGTTCTCATTTTTGGCGCTGGTACTGTTTCTATTTAGGTGCAGGAGCTCCACAATACTTTTCAGCTAATATTCTATTAGAGGAACAGAAGCTCAAGCTGCAGACAATTTGAGGTGCCGGTACTCGTCTCTGGTGAGCTCCTGCCTAAGTCAAGCACTGTTTCTTATCCCTTGTGCAAACCGGCTACAGCTGTCTGTCCCGGGAAACTCTGAAGGCCCAGAATATTTCATACAATGTTGCATGTTGTCTAGCACAAGCTTGGCGCCCTGACCCAAGTTGATACAATGTTTCAAGTTCTTTGCAGACAAGGCAATGTGATTTATAGGCAAAAACATTATTAGGATATTTTCTACCTGCACAATCTTTTTATTTGTTGGATTAGTCTATTTTTACATAGTTGGCAATAGAAGTWACTTTTTAAGTTTGTATCATTTTCATTTATATAGATAGAACTTTGATTAACAACATGACAATGATTGACATATGAAAACATTATGAAACTGAAACGCAGATCGGTAGAAATGGGCACTCTACATGAGAAAGGTTGTAAACTTCTCATGTAGCCCATTACAGGCAACTTCAGGAGAGTAATGGTAGAATCTTCAACAGCCAGCAGGAGGAGAATGGTTAGGTCAGGTTAAGGTTTTTTCTTTTGGTTATCTAAATCTCTGGCTCCCTCGAGTCAGTTGTGTCTTATTTCATCAAAGAATAAGTTAACGCTCTGTCACAGCCGGCCACGACCGGGAGACCCATGGGGCAGCGCACAATTGGCCCAGCATCGTCCGGGTTAGGGGAGAGTTTGGCCGGCAGGGATGTCCTTGTCCCATCGAGCACTAGCGACTCCTGTGGTGGGTCGGGCGCAGTGCACACTGACACRGTAGCCAGGTGCACTGTGTTTCCTACGACACATTAAGTGGGCAGTGTGTCAAGAAGCAGTGCGGCTTGGTTGGGTTTCGGAGGACGCACGGCTCTCGACCTTCGCGTCTCCTGAGTCCGTACGGGAGTTGCAGCGATGAGACAAGACTAACTACCAATTGGATACCACGAAATTGGGGAGACACTGGGGTAAACAAATAAATAAAATAAAAATTGTAAGTTTAAAGAATCAGACAAGCTCATTGCATATCGTTTATTATATTAAAACACATAGGGTGTGTCTATATGGAAAAATATTTTTTCAATTACGACCAATTGATCAGTAGAAAGAACAGACKACTTTTGGTCGACCAAGATTTTCTTTAGTCGGGGACAGCCTTATGTATTAAGGTATTTTCTTATTTTAAAAGAGCAAATCAACTACCTTACCAGGATATATTTAAGACAAGAGGCCATTGAGGGACATTTTACAGGTTTGCAAATACATTTTTTTAGCAAGTTGTACAGTACAAGCAAGTTGATAATTTTCCTTGTACCACTGACTAGGTATCCCCCTTTCCCCAATGTAAGAGAGAAGCCCCGTGTGAGGTGCATATACCGGGAGTTACGCTTACTGATTTTATTGTTGAATTGATGGATGTATATTGATCTGTAACCAGTGTTGGGGTCGTTACAAAAAACAAAAATGACCTATTACTTCTTTCAACAGTAAGAAATTACTTCACTTATTACTCCCTGGAAAAAGTAATTAGTTACACTACTCGTTATATTACTTTTGCATAGGGGGGGGCCCAGATTTAGGTTTTATTGCCGACGTTACAGTGGCTATATCGGTCCGCCAATAAAGGACTAGTAAAGGCCCAGTGCACTACCTCAGTGATTTAAAAATATATATTTCTTCATCAAAACAAATATTTTATTATTAAGATTTTTCAGGGGGTGCTACCCCCAACCTCACGTGTTTTTCTTCATATTGTGCAAACAGGGGTAATACTAATCACAAATATTTATTTGGATAAATAACTAATAGGAAAGGAATTATAACAAAAGTAACAACCTATTTTTGATCAGTAAATGTAATATTATTCCTCAAATTGGTACAGTACTGTTATATTACTCTGTAATACTCTGCGTTGCCCCCAATACTGTTCGTAACCAAATGCATTTCAAAAGTTGGAACTATGCTGTTTTTCRGACATTTTGTTCCGTTATTGGTTTCAG
The DNA here is from genome assembly GCF_002910315.2 of Salvelinus sp. IW2-2015. Lineage (NCBI taxonomy): Eukaryota > Metazoa > Chordata > Actinopteri > Salmoniformes > Salmonidae > Salvelinus > Salvelinus sp. IW2-2015. The sequence continues at coordinate 2,664,950 of NC_036862.1, read as the reverse complement.
ATTTCGCCCATGTCACCGACCTGAAAAGCTAATGCAAGCTTTTAAGATTAGAACACTAATTGCACTTTCCCAACCTGTAAACCTGATCTGCTACYATACAAACCCAATCAATTGAAATGATACAGTATTGCCATTTGCCTTTTTGTCAGCAATAAACTATATGTTCTTATGAAAAAGTGAAAGTGGTCTGTGTGGCTCTAAAAACGAGGGAGAACTTAAACCCACCAGCTCCTGGCTGAGCAGTCTGGCCAGCTTGCTGTCATTCTCCAGCTGCGTCTCCTCGTGCCGCCTCCTCTCCAGGCGCTCCTCCTCGTCTGCGAGGAGGCACTGGATGTACTCCTCACTTGCTTTCCTCTCTGCCTCCTCCAGGGCACGCTTCTCCTCTAATATCTGGAAAAGGGTCAGAGGTCATGTCAAGTGTATTCTATGTGACTGAAGAGTATAGTAAAATGTAAACTTGCGTTATAACTTGGGGCCAGAGTTTTCCATGAGGCCACAATCAGACCAGAAAGAACTGTAGAACCTAGGTCCATACCTATGGCCCAGAATTTTTCCTGGTCACGTTACATGGTCAGGAAAAACTCAGGACCCGAGGTATAGTGTACCCTGAGAATTCACCTTGCTGATTTGATCCTCATACTCTCTCCGTACCTCTCCAGGCAGACTGACTTTGGGTCCGGGGACCAATACTGGAGGCAGAGGGAAACGGCAGGTAAACAAACAGAGAAACGGCAGGTCAACCGACCTCGCATAACCCACCCAACAGTGAGAAGAAATAGATTTGTCTGATTCCAAGGTGCCGTGTGGACCCGTAATTACCTCAAAGCATACCCAACCCAGCTGTACTAAAGGACACAAGCCATTTGGAAGTCACTCATTGTTAAATGAAAAACACTGTGTCAGTCACTTAACTGTTTTCATCCTCCTCCTCCTCCTGTCCACTGAGCCTGCGTTGGCACTGCATGGGGAACGCAGCCTGCACCCGCTGCCACAGCTCATCATTGACCAGCGTCTTGTTCCTGCCATTGAGTCGTGCCCATGTGGACACCCGCTTGCGACACAGCGGGCAGCACAGATTGGCCTTGTCCACCGTCTCCAGGAAGCAAGGCTTGCAAAAGGTATGGCTGCACGGCAACGTCACCGGCTCCAGGAAGATCTCCAGGCACACAGGGCAGAGGCAGTCGGCTCGGGACAACCCCCCCGTGCCTCCCCCCTCTGGCGCGGCCATCTCTATTTCAGACACTGGCGGCATCCCTCCGCTTGTATTTCTGTGGATGCCTCCTTCTGTAGTTGTGCCAAGTCCAAATGCACACCAGTGGTTCTGTGGTCCCTGTGTTGTTTCAGTGGCTAATTCTTTGTGGGAGGAACAGTAAAAGTAATCAAGCAGTAGCCACATTAGCTTGCTAAAATCATTTACTGACATGTAGCTAGGTAATTATGTAACTAGGTAATTATCTAGCTAGCAAAATAGAGTATGCTCAGACAAACCATAACTAAAGGATTTAACTGGTTAGGTAAGCTTAGCTATATAAATGACTACCTAATACAATTGAGAGAACTAACTAGCTAGCTAACGTTAGCTAGCCAGCCAACTAACGTTATACAGTTCGGAACTAAAGCCAAGGTAGCCAGTTTTGTATCAGCGCAAACGTTAAACCTCAAGCACGAACAACGGAGTTGAGAATTGTTGGCTATCGAAAAACAAGTTATATTACAAACTCTGATAGAATTTAGAAATGAATAGCTTTTTAATGTCTGTACATTGACATCTACTTACAAGAGTTGTGTTTGCTGCCCCAGAAAAACATAGGTGTAGCGCTAGAAATACCGGGAAAATCATCCGCGTTTCGTCAGCAGCACTAAGTACTTCCGTTTCTCAGATTWAAAAAATTCAAATAAAAGTCCCCCACGTAATAGTAGAAAAGTGTATAAATAAATAAATAACCTGTATCTATTCATGAGACATGAAAAAAATWGTCTAACGATGATTCATATTTGAGTGACATTTGTATTAAATGTGGGTTTTAAAACTTCCAGTAAAAGTATTGTAGGGAATACTCAGTAAGGTCTGTAGAACGTAAACGCATCAAAAAAAGAAATGTCCCTTTTTCAGGACCCTGTCTTTCAAAGATAATTCGTAAAAATCCAAATAACTTCACAGATCTTCATTGTAAAGGGTTTACACAYTGTTTCCCATGCTTGTTCAATGACCCATAAACAATTAATGAACATGCACCTGTGGAAAGTGTCGTTAAGACAGTAACAGCTTACAGACGGTAGGCAATTAAGGTCACAGTTATGAAAACTTAGGACACTAAAGAGGCCTTTCTACKGACTCTGAAAAACACCAAAAGAAAGATGCCCAGGGTCCCTGCTCATCTGCGTGAACGTGCCTTAGGCATTCTGCAAGGAGGAATGAGGACTACAGATGTGGCCAGGGCAATAAATTGCAATGTCCGTACTGTGAGACGCCTAAGACAGTGCTGGACCAGACAGGACAGGCACAAGTGCTCTTCATTGACGAGTCGCGGTTTTGTCTCACCAGGGGTGATGGTCGGATTCACTTTTATCGTCAAAGGAATGAGCGTTACACCGAGGCCTGTACTCTGGAGCAGGATTGCTTTGGAGGTGGAGGGTCCGTCATGGTCTGGGGCGGTGTCACAGCATCATCGGACTGAGCTTGTTGTCTTTGCAGGCAATCTCAACGCTGTGCGTTACAGGCAAGACATCCTCCTCCCTCATGTGGTACCCTTCCTCGAGGCTCATCCTGACATGACCCTCCAGCATGACAATGCCACCAGCCATACTGTTCGTTCTGTGTGTGATTTCCTGCAAGACAGGAATGTCAGTGTTCTGCCATGGCCAGCGAAGAGCCCGGATCTCAATCCCATTGAGCATGTCTGGGACCTGTTGGATTGGTGGGTGAGGGCTAGGGCCATTCCCCCCAGAAATGTCCAAGAACTTGCAGGTGCCTTAGTGGAAGAGTGGGGTAACATCTCATAGCAAGAACTGGCAAATATGGTGCAGTCCATGAGGAGGAGATGCACTGCAGTATTTAATGCAGCTGGTGGCCACACTAGATACTGACTGTTACTTTTGATTTTGACCCCCTCTTTGTACAGGGACACATTATTCCATTTTGTTAGTCACATGTCTGTGGAACTTGTTCAGTTTATGTCTCAGTTGTTGAATCTTGTTATCTTCATACAAATATTTACACATGTTAAGTTTGCTGAAAATAAATGCAGTTGACAGTGAGAGGACGTTTCTTTTTTTTGCTGAGTTTATATATGGTGTCATTTCAGGGGGCTCTGAATAATATGAAGTGTTGCTGACCTTTAAGGGAGAGATCGAAATGTACCAGTGGAGGCTCCTCAGAGGAGGAAGGGGAGGACCATCCTCCTCAGTGAAATTTCATAAAAATAAAAATAGTGAAACATTWAAAAAGTTATCCTTTATAGATACAACTATACTAAATATAGTCATGTCACCAAATAACTGTTTTGCAATGAAGGTCTACAGTAACTTCAACAGCACAATCTGGGCTAGCACCATGGTGTAGCCGGAGGACAGTTAGCTTCTATCCTCCTCTAGCTACATTGACTTCAATACAAAACCTAGGAAGCTGGTAGGCCTCACCCCCTTCCATAGACATACATGGCAATTATGACCACTTCCGGAGGACGTCCTTCAACCAATCAAAGCTTTTGCAGTATGAACTGACATGTTGTCCATCCAATCATAGATGTAGGATCAGAGAATGAACCTGTGTTGTATTGGGATTGTGCCACAGAGCATTATGGGGGTGTGTGAGAAGCTTGGTGACATTGTTGAATAGAGATTAAGAGTGAAGAGTGATAGTTGAGCATTTTTTTGGACATTATTCAATTCAAATTCGTTTTTTTCAAATTACAGGACGAGGTATATTATACATTGTTTTCTTGGTTTTAGAACTTTATTTTTGTGTCCAGTTAGTGCAATTTATTTAAATTTGTCTTGCTAACTTCAGTAGCTAGCTAGCTACCAGCGCGAGTGTGCAGTTTTCTTCGCCAGAATGGTTGAATGGCCAACGCTGCCGAAAATGTTGTGGACTTTTTTGTTGAAGAACCCCTTTCATTCTCTGGGTTACACGGAAAAGTTGCAAATTAAAAGCGAGGGTCGACCTCTGCCTGAGATCAGTTTCACGAAGAAGGATGAAAAAGTGAGGGCGTTCAATACCAACTGATATCAAATGTATAGCTAGTTAACATGGCGCCTATCATCAAGCCACCTGTAATTGCATGTTAAGATTCTTTACATGCTGAACATAATTTCTGGGATGTCGAAAACAATTCTGAATGATTTGATAGCTTCCATTGCATCATCCATTAAAAGTTAGATTAAAGAGAAAGGTTGACGCAGCACATTTTTCCGCGTGCACTCAAGTAGCCTTTGCACTTTCCTCCGGTATTTATTTAGCAAAGATTATAATTATAGAACATAATCACTCCGGACAGACACAAGCAAAAACTCATGACATAAATGTTGCAGCAGCCTAGGCTACACCTAAACATTAGAAATCTGATATGCTGTATGGGATGAAAACAAGACTATTTTTCCGTCTGGTCAACTATAGGCCACTAGTAAGAGCAGCTGCATACAGCCTGTCCAGCTGGTCAGGGTAACTAATTGGTAASGTTATGTATTTATAGTCCATTTGTGTGTCAGGAGAAAATGTGCCTGCCTATACGTTTTTAATTCCAAATATAATTTATATGAACAAATATAAGGTAGCTGAGTTTGAACGGGTTCATCCCCCCAGTGCCAGGAGTGTTTTTCAGGAGTTTTTTTTATAACCATGTGACCTGATTAAGAAAAACTGGTCCCATCATAGCCCATATNTAGCTACCAGCGCGAGTGTGCAGTTTTCTTCGCCAGAATGGTTGAATGGCCAACGCTGCCGAAAATGTTGTGGACTTTTTTGTTGAAGAACCCCTTTCATTCTCTGGGTTACACGGAAAAGTTGCAAATTAAAAGCGAGGGTCGACCTCTGCCTGAGATCAGTTTCACGAAGAAGGATGAAAAAGTGAGGGCGTTCAATACCAACTGATATCAAATGTATAGCTAGTTAACATGGCGCCTATCATCAAGCCACCTGTAATTGCATGTTAAGATTCTTTACATGCTGAACATAATTTCTGGGATGTCGAAAACAATTCTGAATGATTTGATAGCTTCCATTGCATCATCCATTAAAAGTTAGATTAAAGAGAAAGGTTGACGCAGCACATTTTTCCGCGTGCACTCAAGTAGCCTTTGCACTTTCCTCCGGTATTTATTTAGCAAAGATTATAATTATAGAACATAATCACTCCGGACAGACACAAGCAAAAACTCATGACATAAATGTTGCAGCAGCCTAGGCTACACCTAAACATTAGAAATCTGATATGCTGTATGGGATGAAAACAAGACTATTTTTCCGTCTGGTCAACTATAGGCCACTAGTAAGAGCAGCTGCATACAGCCTGTCCAGCTGGTCAGGGTAACTAATTGGTAASGTTATGTATTTATAGTCCATTTGTGTGTCAGGAGAAAATGTGCCTGCCTATACGTTTTTAATTCCAAATATAATTTATATGAACAAATATAAGGTAGCTGAGTTTGAACGGGTTCATCCCCCCAGTGCCAGGAGTGTTTTTCAGGAGTTTTTTTTATAACCATGTGACCTGATTAAGAAAAACTGGTCCCATCATAGCCCATATGAAACCATTTTACAACTGATTAATCACTGTCTATAGTTTATAGGGTCCAGAGTTTTCCTAGTTGGGTTAAAATATAAGGAAAAACTCCAGGCCCCAGGGGGTAAAAATTGCCCCACCGCTCTGGGACCCATGGTGCCACCAGTCTGCTTGCAGTTGTCAGTTATCATCAGGTATGTGGATGATCAGGGCTTTATTCAGGAACGTTTCTTGAGCTGCTTTGATGTGTCAAGTGGGCGAGATGCGCAGTCTGTGTTTGACTTTATGAATTTTGAGATGTCTGAGTTTAACTTCATAGAGAAACTTGTTGTCCAAACCTACGATGGCGCAGCTGTAATGGAATGTATTTGCTATTCGTATTTACAGCTAAGTCCCATCATGTTCCCTGATTAAGAGGTGATGACTACTCCACTCCACTACCATTGTCAACTTTCTCCTGACATTATTAACTGAAGGCTTGACGTCTCATGTCACGCTCATCCACTGGCACTGTGAGTACCCCTATCAATTATCTCTCATTACTGTATGTAGAGTCAATGACATACACAATCACATTATTAAACATKAAAGATTTTGCTCCTTAATCGGACTAACTCCTYAGCTCTTTTGTCTAACTGTGTAGTGTCTTGTGTTATTGATTTTTGTCTTCCCAGTAAAATCCTGTCCTGCACTGGTCAAGCCTCTGAACACCTCAACTCATGCCTCATACCCTCATTCAATCACTGTTGTGATCCCTTTCCAACACTGTAAGTAGCCTTCTCATTCCTCATAATATTGTACTATAAATGTAATTATTAAATGCTTTAGATTAAAATAATTAGTCTTTGACGATTTTTGAAACACACTGTGGTCTCCGTGTGTTCCGCGCCTATATTGTGGGTCTCCCATCCTCCTCAATGTTCAAGTCACCAGCCTCCACTGAAATGTACACAGTAGTTACCTGGAGGAAAATGTGGGAGGGTCATGCCTTTTCAATTTCAGTCAGGGGGAGGGTTTAGTATTTAAAAAATTTAGTCCAGGGGAGGGTCATGCCATGTGTAATCAATTAAATGTCATATTGCTCAGTGTTTGAGAATTAGTTGCTTGTTACAATATCTCATGTGTGCCTGATGATGCCCCTCATCCCTGATTCTCTGCTGGGTGCGCAATATCAAGTGTGCCTTGTGTGGTCTCAATAAAATGATCCATAGCCATAGGTCTAGGCNATGATGCCCCTCATCCCTGATTCTCTGCTGGGTGCGCAATATCAAGTGTGCCTTGTGTGGTCTCAATAAAATGATCCATAGCCATAGGTCTAGGCTATACGAAGAGCATGCCCGGAGAAGCACAAGGTAAAGTTATATTTCTGAGAAAATGTACTTCTTTCCCGAGTTTTTGCGCTGCTGGGATGGAGTATATAAAACTAGGCTAAACTGCATTACACACTGCAATGGATAGCCRTTCCCAATCATGAGCAGTGGCCTGCCCTGCTCTTGCTGATGTAAACCCTTTTGTACTGCTTAACCAATGACTGTGTTGTGTATGGTGGCACTTCAGGAGGCGAGTCAATTTGTCTAAAAAATTACATATCTGTGCGCATAGACTAGGCCTACCCCAGCTAGCACCAGGACGTTAACGTTAACTGACAGTCGTTCTAACGATCAATAGCTAGCAAGCCTTAGGTTAACTTTAATATAGCTAGCCAACATTTTGTATTAGATATACAGTTGAAGCGGAAGTTTACATACACCTTAGCCAAATACATTTAAACTCAGTTTTTCACAATTCCTGACATTTAATCCTAGTCAAAATTCCCTGTCTTAGATCAGTTTGGATCACCACTTTATTTTAAGAATGTGAAATGCCAGAATAATAGTAGAGAGAATTATTCATTTCAGCTTTTATTTCTTTCATCACATTCCCAGTGGGTCAGAAGTTTACATACACTCAATTAATATTTGATAGCATTGCCTTTAAATTGTTTAACTTGGGTCAAACTTTCCAGGTAGCCTTCTACAAGCTTTCCACAATAAGTTGGGTGAATTTTGGAACATTCCTCCTGACAGAGCTGGTGTAACTGAACCAGGTTTGTAGGCATCCTTGCTCGCACACGCTTTTTCAGCTCTGCACACAAATTTTCTATAGGATTGAGGTCAGGGCTTTGTGATGGCCACTCCAATACCTTGACTTTGTTGTCATTAAGCCATTTTGCCACAACTTTGGAAGTTGTCAACCTGACCATGAGAGCTTTTATTCTCTATGTTGGTTAGGTCAGGGTGTCATTAAGTGTGGGTTATCTAGGTGAATTATATTTCTATGTTGGCCTAGTATGGTTCCAATCAGAGGCAGCTGTTTATCGTTGTCTCTAATTGGGGATCATATTTAGGTAGCCATTTTCCCATTGTGCTTTGTGGGATCTTGTCTATGTATAGTTGCCCGTGAGCATTATTCTAGCTTCACGGTTCGTTTGTTCGTTTTGTTGTTTTGTTCTGTTCTTTGAAGTTTTCTATTCCAAAATAAAGGATGGAAACATACCACGCTGCATCTTGGTCTACTCCTTATGACGAACGTGACAGACGTATGCTTGGGGTCATTGTGCATTTGGAAGAGCCATTTGCGACCAAGCTTTAACTTCCTGACTGATGTCTTGAGATGTTGCTTCAATATATTCACATAATTTTCCTCCCTCATGATGCCATCTATTTTGTTTAGTGCACCAGTCCCTCCTGCAGCAAAGCACCCCATAACATGATGCTGCTACCCTCGTGCTTCACGGTTGGGATGGTGTTCTTGGCTTGCAAAGCATCCCCTTTTTCCTCCAAACATAATGATGGTTATTATGGCCAAAGAGTTCGATTTTTGTTTCATCAGACCAGAGGACATTTTTCCCTAAAAAGTATGATCTTTGTACCTGTTTCCTCCAACATCTTCACAAGATCCTTTGTTGTTCTGGGATTGATTTGCACTTTTCGCATCAAAGTACGTTCATTTCAGGAGACAGAACGCGTCTCCTTCCTGAGCGGTATGACGGCTGCATGGTCCCATGGTGTTTATACTTACGTACTATTGTTTGTACAGATGAACTTGGTACATTTACATTTACATTTAAGTCATTTAGCAGACGCTCTTATCCAGAGCGACTTACAAATTGGTGCATTCACCTTATGATATCCAGTGGAACAACCACTTTACAATAGTGCATCTAACTCTTTTAAGGGGGGGGGGTTTAGAAGGATTACTTTATCCTATCCTAGGTATTCCTTAAAGAGGTGGGGTTTCAGGTGTCTCCGGAAGGTGGTGATTGACTCCGCTGACCTGGCGTCGTGAGGGAGTTTGTTCACCATTGGGGTGCCAGAGCAGCGAACAGTTTTGACTGGCTGAGCGGGAACTGTACTTCCTCAGAGGTAGGGAGGCGAGCAGGCCAGAGGTGGATGAACGCAGTGCCCTTGTTTGGGTGTAGGGCCTGATCAAGCCTGAAGGTACGGAGGTGCCGTTCCCCTCACAGCCGTAGGCAAGCACCATGGTCTTGTAGCGGATGCGAGCTTCAACGGAAGCCAGTGGAGAGAGCGGAGGAGCGGGGTGACGTGAGAGAACTTGGGAAAGTTGAACACCAGACGGGCTGCGGCGTTCTGGATGAGTTGTAGGGGTTTAATGGCACAGGCAGGGAGCCCAGCAAACAGCGAGTTGCAGTAATCCAGACGGGAGATGACAAGTGCCTGGATTAGGACCTGCGCCGCTTCCTGCGTGAGGCAGGGTCGTACTCTGCGAATGTTGTAGAGCATGAACCTACAGGAACGGGTCACCGCCTTGATGTTAGTTGAGAACGACAGGGTGTTGTCCAGGATCACGCCAAGGTTCTTAGCACTCTGGAGGAGGACACAATGGAGTTGGTACCTTCAGGCATTTGGAAATTGCTCCAGGATGAACCAGACTTCAATAATGTTTCTGAGGACTTGGCTGATTTCTTTTGATTTTCCCATGATGTCAAGCAAAGAGGCACTGAGTTTGAAGGTAGGCTTGAAATACATCCACAGGTACACCTCCAATTGACTAAACTGATTGCATTGCATCCAAGAAGCTTCTAAAGCCATGACATCATTTTCTGGAATTTTCCAAGCTATTTAAAGGCAGTCAATTTAGTGTATGTAAACTTCTGACCCACTGGAATTGTGATACAGTGAAATATTCTGTCTGTAAACAATTGTTGGAAAAATGACTTGTGTCATGCACAAAGTAGACATACTAACCGATTTGCCAAAACGAGTTTGTTAACAAGAAATTTGTGGAGTGGTTGAAAAACGAGTTTTAATGACTCCCAACCTAAGTGTATGTAAACTTCCGACTTCAACTGTATATATAGTGAACATAGCTATCTATTTACACAGTAAGCTAGCTACATTCATTTAATCAGTCATCCACTGTTCTGTTCTAATGAACATTTCCCTTATCCATAGCTAGCTAGGCTAACATTGGACATCTTAAAGTAAGCCCCCCTAAGTAACAAAGTTAGCTATATTTTTTATTTTATCTTTATTTATACAGGTTTTTTCTCATTGAGATAACATCTCTTTTTCAAGAGAGACCTCGTACAATAGCAGCAGAGGGAACAACGTTTCAGACAAAACAACTTACATACACTAACACAACATTAAACAAAACTATAAACACACATACAGTACAACAAACATTTTACATTACAAACACAAACGTCTTGACTAAAAACAGCTGGCCTAAAAACAACTACACTCTTCTATGATATATACCTCGATCAAGTGTTTAAACTCCACCAACGAAATTAGATCACATTTTAAAATGTTCATAGACAACAATAAGTAGCTAGCTAGTTTCATAAAACACCATATGTAACTTAGCTAGCTAGCTACTACTTAGTCAGTCATGCACATGCTGCCTCTTTCTCTGTATGGTGTGCAGAACAGACACTAGCCTAGCTAACGTTTAGTTAGTACAGTGGTTAGCTAGCCAATTGATTTGTCTCAAATTTGAAGGAAAATTCCACCCCAAAACAATATTTTGGTATTTGTTTCATTAGTCCATTGTTGACATAAGCAAAACATTTTGGGACTGTCAGCACTCAAATTTTCAAGATATGTAACTTCAGAAGTTGTCAAGACCCGTGTCTTCTATCCACTGAATGAGTTACTATATGAGTATTTCAGCAAGTGTGTATAGTTAGGCAGTTCATTCATATTTCAACCGGACTGTAAAATACTGGAGAGAAAGAAAATGTCGAGCAACCAGTGCGCATGAACTAATGTAAGGACATCCATGTATCCACTGACGCGTTTTGATAAATCTCGCTAATTTTTCAGAATAAAAGCTTGAAACTATGTCTACAGACTGTTTACACCCTGAGGAAGCCATTGGAAAAGGAATCTGGTTGATATCCCTTTAAATGGACGAAAGGCAGGCAATGGAACAGTGATTTTTCAAAATAAGAGTCACTTCCGGGTTGGATTTCCTCAGGTTTTCGCCTGCAAAATCAGTTCTGTTATACTCACAGACAATATTTTGACAGTTTTGGAAACTTTAGAGTGTTTTCTATCCTACTCTGTCAATTATATGCATATTCTAGTATCTGGACCTGAGAAATAGGTAGCTTACATTGGTAACGTTATTTTTCCAAACATAAAAATTCTGCCCCCTAGCTTCAAGAGGTTATTAACCACATACAGTGGGGAGAACAAGTATTTGATACACTACCGATTTTGCAGGTTTTCCTACTTACAAAGCATGTAGAGGTTAGTAATTTATTATAGGTACACGTTGAAAGGCTGTGCAGAGACGGGAATTCCTATAGATATACAAAAATCCAGAATAATCCATTTGGTAATGATTTTTAAATAATTAATTTGCATTTTATGCATGACATATAGTATTTGATCACCTACAACCAGTAAGAATCGGCTCTCACAGACCTAGTTTTTCTTTAAGAAGCCTCCTGTTCTTCACTCATTACCCTTTTAACTGCACCTGTTTGAACTCGTTACCTGTATAAAGACACTGGTCCACAACACAATCAAACGATTCCAACCTCTCCACAATGGCCAAGACCCAGAGAGCTGTGTAAGGAACATCAGGGATAAATTGTAGACCTGCACAAGGCTGGGATGGGCTACAGACAATAGCAAGCAGCTTGGTGAGAAGGAAACAACTGTTGGAGAATTATTAGAAATGGAAGAAGTTCAAGAATGACCCTCAATCACCCCTCGGCTGGGGCTATGCAGATTTCACCTCGTGGGCATCAAATGATCATGAGGAAAGGTGAGGAGATCACCCAAACTACACGCAGAGACTGGTCAATGACTTGAAGAGAGCTGGGACCACAGTCTCAAAGAAAACCATAGTAACACACTACGCCGTCATGATTTAAAATCCTGCAGCTCACGCAAGGTCCCCTGCTTAAGGCCAGTTGTTCCAGGCCTGTCTGAAGTTGCCAATGACCATCTGGATGATCCAGAGGAGAATGGGAGAAGGTCATGTGAGTCTGATGAGAAAAAATAGAGGCTTTTTGTCTCAACTCCAACACTCGCCGTGTTTGGAGGAAGAAGAAGTATGGTACAACCCAAGAACCATCCCAACCGTGAACATGGAGTGGAAACTCATTCTTTGGGATGCTTTTCTGCAAAGGGGACAGGACCGACTGCAGCCGTATTGAGGGGAGGTATGTGGGCCATGTTCGCGAGATCTTGCCCAACAACCTCGTTCCTCAGTAAGAGCATTGAAGAGGGTCGTGGCTGGTCTTTCCAGCATGACAACGCCACGAAGCACACAGCCATGGCAACTAAGGAGTGGCTCCGTAAGAAGCATCTCAAGGTCCTGGAGTGGCCTAGCCGTCCCAGACCTGAACCCAATGAAATCTTTGGAGGGAGCTGAAAGTCCGTATGCCCAGCGACAGCCCGAACACCTGAAGGATTGGAGAAGATCTGTAGGGAGGAGTGGGCCAAAATCCCTGCTGCAGTGTGTGCAAACCTAGTCAAGACTACAGGAAACGTATGATCTCTGTAATGCAAACAAGGTTTTCTGTACCAAATATTAGATTCTGCTTTTCTGATGTATCAATACTTATGTCCAGGCAATAAAAATCAAATTATACTCTTAAAATCATACAATGTGATTTTCTGGCTATTTTGTTTTAGATTCCGTCTCTCATAGTTGAAGTGTACCTTATAGATAATATTAACAGGGACCTCTACATGCTTTGTAAGTAGGAAAACCTGCAAAATCGGCAGTGTATCAAATACTTGTTCTCCCCACTGTACCTTATCATTACAGCAGTATGTACCGGTATGTTTTTAGCTAGCTACCTATGGTTAGTTGGCTACTTATACATCAAACTTGACAGTATATTAACTACAGGCTATCTAACTACCCAACGTTTATTGACTTGGTTATTTCTGTAATTCTTAGCTGAGCTAAATGGTATAGTCGTTCGCTCTGGCTATCTACTCCGATTTCAGAGCACTCTCATCTGTGTACCAGAGTGCAGAATAATGAATTTAGGAGCACTCAACACCAGTTGAATATGGCCAGTGTCAGTAAATGTCGGCAAAAAAGCGTAATTAAATTGTTGCCAGCTGCACAGTTCCATTCACCAACGCTCTGGATAACATGAAAACTACTAGGGCGAGTAAAATAGTCAGAGTGGTCTCATTTGTGTCTGGAAGTAGCTAGAAAGCTAGCCAATGTTAACTTGGGTGCTTGACTGCTGTTGTAAGTTCAGAACGCTCAAATCAACCCTACTGCTAGGCCCGAGGGTCCAGTGTGCGCTCCGAGAGCGAAACGCTCTGAATTTACAAATGGACAATCTGCCAATGATCTGAATTTAGGAGCGCACTCTGGCACTCCAGATTGAATTTAAGAACACACCCGATGTTGTACAATGTCTTAACTAGTAATTTGTTACGCTAACTAGCTAGAAAGAGCAACAGCATCAACTTCCGGTAGACAAAGAGCTAGCACGCTCAACTGAAGTCATACTGTTCGTTTACAGTATACTAGAATGAACTAATAGTATGTAGTATACAGTCGTGGCCMAAAAAATTGAGAATGACACAAATATACATTTTCACAAAGTCTGCTGCCTCAGTTTGTATGATGGCAATTTGCAGAATGTTATGAAGAGTGATCAGAATAATTGCAATTAATTGCAAAGTCCCTCTTTGCCATGCAACTGAACTGAATCCCCAAAAACCTTTCCACTGCATTTCAGCTCTGCCACAAAAGGACCAGCTAACATCATGTCAGTGATTCTCTCGTTAACACAGGTGTGAGTGTTGACGAGGACAAGGCTGGAGATCACTCTGTCATGCTGATTGAGTTTGAATAACAKAATGGAAGCTTCAAAAGGAGGGTGGTGCTTGGAATCATTGTTCTTCCTCTGTCAAACATGGTTACCTGCAAGGAAACACGTGCCATCATCATTGCTTTGCACAAAAAGGGCTTCACAGGCAAGGATATTGCTGCCAGTAAGATTG
>NC_036862.1:2640573-2650341 GCF_002910315.2 Salvelinus sp. IW2-2015 | reverse complement strand
CCTCACCAAGGGAGTGGGCTCACTCACAATTTTGCCTAAGACACAGCCATAAATAAATAATTTACCAAACACCTCGAGAGCAACTCTCCCAACCTCCAGGAACAGTTTGGTGACGAACAATGCTTTTCCAGCATGATGAAGCAACTTGCATAAGGCAAAAATGATAACTAAGTGGCTCAGGGAACAAAACATTGATATTTTGGGTCCATGGCCAGGAAACTCCCCAGACCTTAATCCATTGAGAACGTGTGGTCATCCTCGAGCGGGTGGACAAACAAAACCCCACAAATTCTGACAACTCCAAGCATTGATTATGCAAGAATGGGCTGCCATCAGTCAGGATGTGGCCCAGAAGTTGATGACAGCATGCTAGGGCAGATTGCAGAGGTCTTGAAAAAGAAGGGTTACAAAACCTGCAACAATTTACTCTTTGCATCAACTTCATGTAATTGTCAATAAAAGCCTTTGACACTTATGAAATGCTTGTAATTATACTTCAGTATTCCATAGTAACGTCTGACAAAAATATCTAAAGACACTGAAGCAGCAAACTTTGTGGAAATTAATATTTGTGCAATTCTCAAAACTTTTGGCCACGACTGTACAGTATGTTAGTATGGGTATTCGAACACAGCTCTAGTGTTTCCATTCCCCTTTAAAGCAATGAGTTTGTGCATATTTGCCGCCATTTTCTTAAAATCTGAAAACGGTGTGAAGCCWCGCCTATTTTACGAAGAATTGCATTWTGGGCACTAAAAGCACGGAAATAGTGTCCACAGCTTGTATACTTCATATTTTGGCGAATTTAGTWCGACATCTGGCATACTAACTATATCCATACTATGACCAATAAGCATACTACATACTCAATTTACGACACAAATAGTGCGGTTAGTATTCGAACACGTCTATGTTATTGCGTCTTTCYCAATAGCGTCATGGTAACAACATTAATGTGCAGGCATCAACACTAACACTTCCGATTTTCCGATTTCAAAATAAAAGTCTGTTAAAAATGCTATGTGTATTATACGAAATCAATCATTTTTGCAGCTTTGCCTAGTGCATAATGTTAAACTATATATATAAACTATTATTTATTGGATGACTGTGGTCTAAATAACAAGCAGCCCCTTCTACTCCACCCATTCCATTGGTCCCAATGCAATACACTGTAGGCCTATAAATTGCATATTGGTTTATATAGAAAAAATTATTATATGTGCTGATATAAAAGTGGGGTTGGGAATACTCATTTCATGGGGCTCTGAATAATACTGAGTGTTGCTGGCCTTTTACTCCACCCATTCCATTGGCCACAAGGTAAATCACTGTATATGGAACACATATTGGCTTACAGAACAAACACTATTCTGGGTGCCGCAGTAAAAGTATTGTAGAGAATACTCTGTAGGTAGGGTCTGTAGAATGTATATATGGTGTCAATTCATCGGGCTCTGAAAAACATGGCGTGTTGCTGGCCTTTTACTCCACCAATTATATTTTTATGAAACTCACAGAGGAGGATGTTCCACCCCCCTGGTTTGCAGTCGGCGTTCCAATTCATCCCAATGGTGTTCGATGGGTTTGAGGTCAGGGCTCTGTGCAGGCCAGTCAAGTTCTTCCACACCGATCTCGACAAACCATTTCTGTATGGATCTYGCTTTGCACACAGGGGCATTGTCATGTTGAAACAGGAAAGGGCCTACCCCAAACTGTTGCCACAATGTTGGAAGCACGGATTYGTCTGAATGTCATTGTATGCTGTAGCGTTAAGATTTCCCTTCACTGGAACTAAGGGGCCTAGCCCAAACCATGAAAATAAGCCCCAGACCATTATTCCTCCTCCACCAAACTTTACAGTTGGCACTATGCATTCCAGTAGGTAGCGTTCTCCTGGGATCCGCCAAACCCAGATTCGGCCGTCGGACTGCCAGATGGTGAAGCATGATTCATCACTCTAGGGAACACCAATGGAAACACATTTTATGAAGCTCCCGACAAACAGTTCTTGTGACGTTGCTTCCAGAGGCAGTTTGGAACTCGGTGCTGCAACAGCCGATTTATACGCACTTTAGAACTCGGCAGTCCCGTTCTGTGAGCTTGTGTGGCCTACCACTTCGCTGCTGAGCCGTTGTTGCTCCTAGACGTTTCCACTTCACTATAACAGCACTTTTAGTTCTATCAGGGCAGAAATTGGACGAACTGACTTGGTGGCATCGTATGACGGTGTCACGTTGAAAGTCACTGAGCTCCTTAGTAAGGCCATTCTTTTGCCAATGTTTGTCTATGAAGATTGCATGGCTGTGTGCTTGATTTTATACACCTGTCAGCAACGGGTGTGGCTGAAATATCCGAATCCACTCATTTTAAGGGGTGTCCACATACCTTTGTATATACAGTGTAGTTTCAGYAGAGAGGAAGAGGCGAAGCGAGAGGKCTCACTCTCGTCAACATCTGTCCAGAATAAGCCCGAYGTGYTTATATGGRTATAATATGCAGACCTAAACTTGTCGTCTGGATTCTCACCTCTGGGTTAAAGACTCCCGTTTCTCTCCTTTACACCTCTCTCGCCACCTTTTCTTTCTTTATAATGCACACAAGATGTGCATTGAAGTACAGATTAAACTTGTATTTATAATATATTACAATTGTAATATTTATAATGCATGTGTTATGTATTTATAACCCTTGGATAATGAACTTCTTTCGTTTYACATTCTCTACTGGTTAAAATGAAGTCTCATGTGATGAAATACTACACCAATCCTGTGTTTATCAGATCAATGCAGATGAAGGAAATTAGATATTGAGATGAACCAGTTCTTAGATTATACACATGATCCATAGGAAGTGTAGTGTTTTTGAAATTATATTTATGTATAATATGAATTACAAATCATCCTTTAACCAGGTAAATCATGTTTCTAGTCTATTGCATAGTTACAATTGATGTCCCAACACCAGGATTGATGTATATATAATTGTAATAAATATATGCAGACACAGCATCATTCAAGACTGGAATTTGATACTCCTGGTATTGGATATGACTGAATAAGAATCTCAAGACATCATACTTGAACTGTACCTTTATTTGCCAAGGTAGAGCACATGATCAGTGAATATATTAAATGTACAGCTAAATGTCGGGATCTGATGCATGGTAATAACTACATGTATATATGACTTGCATCCTTGGCACAAAGTTATATTATAGTCTACTCAATCCATAGACTTCATTAATGTCATTCAGACTGTTTTGCAGTTGATACAACTGGCTATGATAGCTGAGGTTCATAGCTAAGTTCTGAACTAGTATGAATACCAAACGGTTTAGGGTTCATACACAGATCGGCTACATAGCTAGCTACACATCCATAGGTATCTTTATCCTCCACTGCACAATATGCAAGAAAATAGTTAGCTGCTATTTTACTTCAGCTGCATTTGCATGGCAAATATCAGCAAGGCAAGCTTACAAAATTGTACATTCAATTTGCAGTAAATGCTTTAGCTAGCTTGATTCTTTACATCCACTGTTTCACAAGAAGACAGCCTGGTTTGCTGGTAGTTTCAGGAGTCCCTAAAACATTAAACAACCAGAATTACAATTTCAAACTCATGTCACAACATCCATAAAGCTAGCCAGCTAGCTTGCTAAATAGCAATTTTGGTAAATAAAWAAAAATATTTGCATAATCGTTTGTCTCTACATTAACAAACATATTCCTCTCAACTGTAAATGTTTTGCATGATTCGTTATGTTATAATTACTTACATTTGCTTCCATCCTATTTTTTTTGTCAGCCATCTTTGCTGAAGAAAGTCTCCAGCCAAATTCGTCATGGGAACCACTCGATATTATTGGTCATCGCCTAGTGGTCGCCGCTGGTGATTTGCATTARGTTGGGAAATCTTTCACAGCCTCCCACACCATGCCACCTTCGTGGCACCCAACGGTCCCCGCCCTCTCCGCTTCTTTCCATTGAAAATGAATGGGAAGTGTACACGGTGCATCAGTCTCTGTCTCTTGCGCAATACGCACCTGTGCTCCGCTGGCCTCTCTTAAAAAACGCTCCTTAGGTCTTGGAGTCCCAAGAAAAGCTAGACTAGAATAGCTTCCTGGACATTTTTGTTGTTGTTGCATGTCTTATACTAATAGACTATTTGAAGAAGGGAAGCTCGTTTGGTGAATGTTAAATAAAGCAGCCAACAGAAACTCACTGGTAGTTTGAAAGAAGACTGATCCTGTGATGGTGGCACGCTATAGCAGTTATTTATTCAGGCCCATAACCACTGAATCTTTCGTGAAAGCCACCTGCATCTTATTGTAGTCCTATATTATTCAAGCATGTCACTACAATGATGAAGATAAGGACAACGAAAAGTATTTCATTAAACTGTTGAAAGCGAGKAAGTAATGAGCAACAATAGAGAGAAAAACGAGGTATGCTAATAATATTAGGGGAAATATTATRAAAGGTAAATATAAAAAAAATTAAATCAAATTTGCTAGCCTATAATTGTAACTTTGTAGGCTGTATGTCCTGTATCAGCATTGCATGTTGTCTCCCGGCTTCATGGTTTGAACAACGTGCATAACTCAGTCCCTATAATACAGTACAATACAGTAATACAGTCCACATTTTAAAAAAATGCCTCCTGGTGCTTGTTTTATTTATTTACCAATGTAACAAAGACGCAGGTGCATTCTGTGAGTTTAATATGAACGAACATAGCGCGAATAGAAGCACAAGCTTAGCGTCTAAACATGAACACAGAAACAATACTACCTGATGTGTGATACAACGGAGTGCTAGATAAAGGGGAAGTAATCAGGGAAGTTATAAAGTCCAGGTGTGCCTGATGATGAGGCGCAGGTGTGCSTAATGATGGGTTGCCAGGACCTGTGGTTAGTAGACCCGYGAGGTTGAGCTACATCAAAGTTATACAACACCCAATTCCCCCGTGTGAAAAAGTAATTGTCCCCTTACACTAATTAACTGGTGCAGTGTTTGGTTTTCGCCAGACATAGTGGGAACCACGTTGTCCAAAAAGTTAACTCAAGTTAGCAAAAAAGCACATGGAAGCACCTGGATGATCATCAACACTCTTAAAATAATGGGACCTTCTGCGTTACTCTGGACCCTGATCTTCTCTTTTGACGAACATATCAAGAATATTTGAAGAACAGCTTTTTCCGTCTTGGTAACATTGCAAAAATCTGAAACTGTTTGTCCAAAAATGATGCAGAAAAACAAATCCATGCTTTTGTCAGTTCTAAATTAGACTACTGCAGTGCTCTACTTTCCAGGTAACCCGAATAAGCACTAAATAAACTTCAGTTAGTTCTAAACATGGTTGCTAGAATCTTGACTCGAACCAAGAAATTGGATCAATATACTCCAGTGTTAGCCTCTCTACACTGGCTTCCTGTAAGGCTAGGGCTGATTTCAAGGTTTTACTGCTAACCTACAATGATTACATGGCTTGCTCCTACCTATCTCTCAGATTTGGTCCTGTCGTACATACTACACATATGCTATGGTCACAAGACGCAGCCTCCTTATTGTTCCTAGAGTTTCTAAGCAAACAGTGAGGCAGGGCTTTCCCTATAGAGTTCCATTTTTATGGTAATGGTCCGCCTATCCATTGTGAGAGACGCAGACTCAGTCTCGACCTTTAAGTCTTTATTGAAGACTTGTCTTTTCAGTAGGTCCTATTATTGATGTGTAGTCTGGCCCAGTAGTGTGAAGGTGAACGAAAGGCATTGGAGCGACGAACAGCCTTGCTGTCTCTGCCTGGCCGGTTCCCTCTCTCCACTGGGATTCTCTGCCTCTGACACTATTACGGGGGCTGAGTCACTGGCTTACTAGTGCTCATCCATGCCGTCCCTAGGAGAGGTGCTCACTTGAGTGGGTTGAATCACTGATTTTCCCGTCCGGGTTGGTTGAACATGATTTTCCCGTCCGGGTGGTGCCCCGTCGGGTTCGTGCCGTGGGGAGATCTTCGTGGGCTATACTCAGCCTTGTCTCAGTGTAGTAAGTTGGTGGTTTGAAGATATCCCTCTAGTGGTGTGGGGTGTGCTTTGCCAAAGTGGGTGGGTATATCCTGCCTGGTTGGCCCTGTCGGGGGTATTGTCGGACTGGACCACAGTGTCCCGACCCTCCAGTCTCAGCCTCCAGTATCTATGCTGCAATAGTTGATGTGTCGGGGGCTAGGGTCAGTCTGTTATATCTGGAGTAGTTTCTCTCTTATCCGGTGTCCAGTGTGAATTTAAGTATGCTCCCTCTAATTCTCTCTCCCCTCCATGAGGACCTGAGTCCTGGGACATGCCTCAAAGCTCCTGGCCTGATGACTCCTTGCTTACCCAATGATTTTAAATAAAACAATGTTTCCTTTCCCATATATGAAGCTATTTATCAGAGTTATTGACCTCACAATATACTATATTTGAGTAATTTACATTACCATGAAGCGGCAGCCACGGAGATAGACAGAGCGTGGGTGCTGAAAGTAGGCTAATTCGAGAAGGCCTAATTAATCAGTCTTCATTTCAATTGGACTTTAGGCTACTAACAAGAGGTCTTGCTATTCAAGAAATAAGCTGTAAGTCTACCTGATTGACAGACTAAATTATAGTCTACTATCCATAGATTTTCCCAGTATTCTTTTGCCAAAACTGGAAGTCTCATTCAAAAGCATATATATATGTCTGGATTTGATTAGAGCTTTGATCAGCATGAAAATGCAGTCCTGATGCTGCTGAGCCTGATATTAATAACATTTTGAGCCCTACTGTGCATCTGCCCCTTCCAAATTCTCTACTTTTTCATATTTTTGTTACTTAAAACCTTTTGTCAATAGGGGGAGCTGTTAGCATTATTTTTTTTTTTTACATTTCCAAATTACTGCCTCGACTCAATTCTTGATCGTACAATATGCATATTATTGTTATTATTGGATAGAAAACAGTCTATAGTTTCTATAGGAGTTGAAATTTTTGTCTCTGAGTGGTACAGAACAATTTCTACAGCACTTTTCATGACAGGGTTCAGATTTCAGAAATTTTTACCTCTGATCTGGGGTCTGTTTATAAGGCCACAGTGAATGCTATGAAGAAACCGACACTGCCTACGTCTTCCTCTGGGTGTCTGTACTCATCACGTTTTCAATGAAATCGATGGGACGTTCACAGCCATTATAAATGACCAAAATGTACAGAGACCGCCCTTTCTCAGCGTGCGCCTCAAGCGTGAAGGCCATCGGACCTGTCTCGTTCCAAGTCGTTTTCTAACCAGCAATATTTCTCGGTATGTTTTCAGTCGTTATAGTTGTTAAAAACATCATAATGTAGTGAATTTGAACCGTTTTATATCAATTTATATCCGTTTAGTGCGATTCTGAGGAATTTATTTGTCGTGCACTCTGAAAGTTTGGACACGCTTTAGGGTGTCGGTCGTTGGTGATGGACATTTCGAAGGACAGAGGACATCTATCGACCAAAAGACGTTTATAACATAGAAAGGATACATTGCCAAGAATATGATGGAAGATCAGCTCAAAGTAAGCAATATTTAATATGATAAACCGTGTTCTGTCGAAATATTTTAAACGCATAAATCGCCATTTTGTTTGGTATAGCTTCACTTGGCCAACCCTGTATTGAAAAGTAAGGATAATTTTAAAATGTAAATCAGCGGTTGCATTAAGAATAATTTGTCTTTCGATTCCTGTCAACCCTGTATTTTTTAGTCAAGTATATGATTAGCTTTTAATTAAACTAGATCACTCTGATAGATGACGTCAGACATATTGAGGCTTGATTTCCTAGTATTTTCATTGTGTAACCACGGTTTTGTATGGCTAAATATGCACCTTTTCGAACAAACTGTATATGTATTGTTGTAAAATGATGTTACAGGAGTGTCATCGGAAGAATTCTGAGAAGGTTAGTGAAAAATTAATATCTTTTGGCGGTGGTTACGTTATAAGCGCTCTTTGGCTGGAATCGATGCTCTGGTAACGTTGGAACATGTAGTATGCTAACTTATCGATTTATTGTGTTTCTCGCTGAAAAACGCTTAGAAAATCTGAAATATGGTCTGAAATCACAAGAACTGGGTCTTTCCATTGCTATGCTTTGTCTATTTTTATGAAATTTTTATGATGAGTAAATTGGTCATACACGTTGCTCTATCTAGTAATTCTAGTGGATTTGTGATGGTCGGTGCAATTGTAAACTGTGATTCTACCTGAAATATGCATTTTTTCTAACAAAAACTATCCTATACCATGAATATGTTATCAGACTGTCATCTGATGGTTTTTTTTATAGGTTATTGGCTATCAATATCTTAGTTGAGCCGAATTGGTGATAGCACCTGAAGGAGTAAGAAACTGATGGAGTTAGAATAGTGGTGTATTTTGCTAACGTGTTTAGCTAATAGATTTACATATTTTGTCTTCCCTGTAAAACATTTTAAAAATCTGAAATGGTGGCTTTATTCACAAGATCTGTATCTTTTCATCTGGTGTCTTGGACTTGTGTTAATGATATTTAGATGCTACTATCTACTTCTGAGCTATGCTATCTATGCTAATCAGTGTGTGGGGGTGGGGGGTGCTCCCGGATCCGGGTTTCTGAGGCAGTAAAAGTTAATTGTTAGCGCTTCAACCAAATCCTAATATTAGATAAAGGGAACCTGAGTTAACAAATAACAATTACATGCATGACCCAGCTACGCATCAGCTTCAGCTCACAGTACAAGTGCGCTGAGAGTCAGGAAGCAAATTCAGGGAGAGAGTGTTTTTAATAATAAAACATGTAACACAAACTGACGACATGAAAACAGTCAATAACACCTGAGGAAAGAGGTGATGGAGTCCAGGTGAGTGTCATGAGGCGAAGGTGCGCGAGATGATAGTGACAGGTTTGCGGGATCAGCAGCCTGATGACCTAGAGGCTGGAGAGAGTATACGTGACAGTACCCCCTCCCCGACACGCGCGTTCCAGCTGGGGGTGCGGAACCTGGCGAGTCAGCTGGGGCGCGGGAACCCGGCGATCTGGCTAAGGCATTAAAGCACAACGAGCTGGCTAAGGCAGGGGAGCCCGGTGATCCGGCTAAGGCATGAAAGCCCAACGAGCCGGCTAAGGCAGGGGAGCCTGGTGATCCGGCTGAGGCATGAAAGCCCAACGAGCCGGCTGAGGCAGTGGAGCCTGGTGAACTGGTTGAGGATGAGAGCCCAACGAGCCGGCTGAGGCATGGGAGCCTGGCGAACTGGTTGAGGGATGAGAGCCCAACGAGCCGGCTGAGGCGTGGAGCCTGGCAATCTGGTTGAGGGATGAGAGCCTGTAGCAGTCCTAGACTCAACGTCATTACTCTGACACAAAAATAAAACATTTAAAAAGCACTCCCTGATGCGAGTTGTTATTCTGTAACGAGTGCGCTGAGAGACGGGAAGGAATTTCAGGAGTGAGTGGTTTAATAAATAAATAAAACAATAAACAAGTACCACAAAACACACCGACATAAACAGAGTCAATAATACCTGAGGAAAGAACCAAGGGGAGTGACAGATATAGGGAAGATAATCAAGGAGGTGATGGCGTCCAGGTGAGTGTCATGAGGCGCTGGTGAGCTTGACGATAGTGACAGGTGTGCGGGATAATCAGCAGCCTGATGACCTAGAGGCCAGAGAGGGAGTATACGTGACACCATGTCATCCAAAAAGTTATACTTTTAACTCATCTGTCAATAGAAA
>NC_036862.1:2634733-2640016 GCF_002910315.2 Salvelinus sp. IW2-2015 | reverse complement strand
TGGATTCTTCTCGCCCTTCTGACCTATTACGGGGGCTGAGGTCACTGGCTTACTAGTGCTCATCCATGCCGTCCCTAGGAGAGGTGCGTCATTGAGTGGGTTGAATCACTGACCGTTGGTGAATCTTTTCCCGTCCGGTTGGTGCCCCTCGGGTTCGTGCCGTGGGGGACATCTTCGGTGCTATACTCAGCCTTGTCTCAGTGTAGTAAGTTGGTGGTTTGAAGATATCCCTCTAGTGGTGTGGGGCTGTGCTTGTCCAAATGGGTGGGTTATATCCTGCCTGGTTGCCCTGTCCGGGGGTATTGCTGACTGTGACCACGATGTCTCCGACCTCCTCCAGTCTCAGCCTCCAGTATCTATGCTTGCAATAGTTGAATGTGTCGGGGCTAGTCAGTCTGTTATATCTGGAGTAGTTCTCTCTTCCGGTTGTCCAGTGTGAATTTAAGTATGCCCCTCTAATTCTCTCTCCCCTCCAATGAGGACCTGAGTCCTGGGACCATGCCTCAAAGCTACCTTGGCCTGATGACTCCTTGCTTACCCCAATGATTTTTAATAAAAACAATGTTTCCTTTCCCATAATGAAGCTTTTATCAGAGTTATTGACCTCACAATAAACTATATTTGAGTAATTTACATTACCATGAAGCCGCAGCCACGGAGATAGACAGAGCTGGGTGCTGAAAGTAGGCTAATTCGAGAAGGCCTAATTAATCAGTCTTCATTTCAATTGGACTTTAGGCTACTAACAAGAGGTCTTGCTATTCAAGAAATAAGCTGTAAGTCACCTGATTGACAAGACTAATATATAGTCTACTATCCATAGATTTCCCAGTATTTGCCAAAACTGGAAGTCTCATTCAAAAGCATATATATATATGTCTGGATTTGATTAGAGCTTTGATCAGCAGTAAATGCAGTCCTGATGCTGCCTGAGCCTGATATTAAATACATTTTGAGCCCTACTGTGCATCTGCCCCCTTCCAAATTCTCTACTTTTTCATATTTTTGTTACTTAATGTTTAGCGCTTCAACCAAATCCTAATATTAGATAAAGGAACCTGAGTTAACAAATAACAATTACATGCATGACCCAGCTCGCATCAGCTTCACTCACAGTACAAGTCGCTGAGAGTCAGGAAGCAAATTCAGGGAGAGAGTGTTTTTAATAAATAAAACATGTAACACAAACTGACGACATGAAAACAGTCAATAACACCTGAGGAAAGATGGGATGGAGTCCAGGTGTGTCATGAGGCGAAGGTGCGCGAGATGATAGTGACAGGTTTGCGGGATCAGCAGCCTGATGACCTAGAGGCTGGAGAGAGTATACGTGACAGTACCCCTCCCCCGACGCGCGGTTCCAGCTGGGGGTGCGCGGGAACCCTGGCAGTCAGCTGGGGCGCGGGAACCCGGCGATCTGGCTAAGGCATTAAAGCACAACGAGGCTGGGCTAAGCATGAAAGCCCAACGCCGGCTAAGGCAGGGGAGCCCGGTGATCCGCTAGGCATGAAAGCCCAACGAGCCGGCTAGGCAGTGGGGAGCCTGGTGGATCGGCTGAGGACAGAAGCCCAACGAGCCGGCTGAGGCAGTGGAGCCTGGGAACTGGTTGAGGGATGAGAGCCCAACGAGCCGGCTGAGGCATGGGACCTGCCAATCTGGTTGAGGATGAGAGCCTGTAGCAGTTCCTGGATCTCAACGTCATTACTCTGACACAAAACAGTGGAGAGAGGGGAACCGGCCAGGCAGAGACAGCAAGGGCTGTTCGTCGCTCCAATGCCTTTCCGTTCACCTTCACACTACTGGGCCAGACTACACTCAATAATAGGACCTACTGAAAAGACAAGTCTTCAATAAAGACTTAAAGGTCGAGACYGAGTCTGCGTCTCTCACATGGATAGGCRGACCATTCCATAAAAATGGAACTCTATAGGAGAAAGCCCTGCCTCCAGCTGTTTRCTTAGAAACTCTAGGAACAATAAGGAGGCCTGCGTCTTGTGACCATAGCATATGTGTAGGTATGTACGACAGGACCAAATCTGAGAGATAGGTAGGAGCAAGCCCATGTAATGCATTGTAGGTTAGCAGTAAAACCTTGAAATCAGCCCTAGCCTTAACAGGAAGCCAGTGTAGAGAGGCTAACACTGGAGTAATTTGATCCAATTTCTTGGTTCGAGTCAAGATTCTAGCAACCATGTTTAGAACTAACTGAAGTTTATTTAGTGCTTTATTCGGGTTACCYGGAAAGTAGAGCACTGCARTAGTCTAATTTAGAACTGACAAAAGCATGGATTTGTTTTTCTGCATCATTTTTGGACAAACMGTTTCAGATTTTTGCAATGTTACCAAGACGGAAAAAGCTGTTCTTCAAATATTCTTGATATGTTCGTCAAAAGAGAGATCAGGGTCCAGAGTAACGCAGAGGTCCTTCACAGTTTTATTTGAGACGACTGTACTTCCATCAAGATTAATTGTCAGATCCAACAGCAGATGTCTTTGTTTCTCGGGACCTAGAACTGGCAGCTCTGTTTTGTCTGAGTTTAAAAGTAAAACATTTGCCACCATCTACTTCCTTATGTCTGAAACACAGGCTTCCAGGGAGGGAAATGTTGGGGTTTCACCATGTTTCATCGAAATGTACAGCTGTGTATCGTCCGCATAGCAGTGAAAGTTAACATTATGTTTCCGAATGACATCATCAAGAGGAAAAATATATAGTTAAAACAATAGTGGTCCTAAAACGGATTCTTGTGGAACACCGACATTTACAGTTGATTTGTCAGAGGACAAACCATCCACAGAGACAAATTGATATATTTCCGGCAGATAAGATTTAAACCAGGCCAGAACTTATCCGTGTAGACAAATTAGGGTTTCCAATCTCTCCAAAAGAAGATGGTGATCGATGGTGTCAAAAGCAGCACTAAGGTCTAGGAGCACGAGGACATATGCAGAGCCTTAGTCTGACGCCATTAAAAGGTAATTTACCACCTTCACGAGTGCAGTCTCAGTGCTATGATGGGTTCTAAAACCAGACTGAAGCGTGTCGTATACATTGTTTGTCTTCAGGAAGGCAGTGAGATGCTGGGCAACTGTCACGATCGTCGTATGGAATGGACCAAGGTGCAGCGTGGTAAGCGTACATTTTCCTTTATTTTGCAACAAAACAATAATACAACAAAAACGAACGTGAAGCTCCGTAAGGCTATACATGCACAAATGAAGACAACTACCCACAACTACCAAAAGGAAAAAAGGCTGCCTAAGTATGATTCCCAATCAGAGACAACGATAGACAGCTGTCCCTGATTGAGAACCATACCCGGCCAAAACATAGAAACAAACAACATAGAATGCCCACCCCAAATCACACCCTGACCTAACCAAATAGAGAAATAAAACGGCTCTCTAAGGTCAGAGCGTGACAGCAACACCTTTTTCCTAATTTTTGGAGAGGAATGAGAGATTCGATTTAGGTCGATAGTTTTATATATTTTCTGTGTCAAGGTTTGACTTTTTCAAGAGAGGCTTTATTACTGTCACTTTGAGTGAGTTTGGTACAAATCCGGTGGATAGAGAGCCGTTTATTATGTTCAACATAGGAAGGCCAAGCACAGGAAGCAGCTCTTTCAGTAGTTTAGTTGGAATAGGGTCCAGTATGCAGCTTGAAGGTTTAGAGGCCATGACTATTTTCATGAATGTGTCAAGAGATGTATGATATAAAAAACCTGTGTGTCTCCCTTGATCTTAGGTCCTGGCAGTGTTGTGCAGACTCAGGACAACTGAGCTTTGGAGAAATACACAGATTCAAAGAGGAGTCCGTAATTTGCTTTCTAATGATCATGATCTTTTCGTCAAAGAATTTATCACTGCTGATGCGAAAGCCATCCTCAGTTAGCTTTGCGACAGTATCAAAAATACATATTGGATTGTTCTTATTTTCTTCAAATAAGTCGGAAAAATAGAATGATCGAGCAGCAGTGAGGGCTCTTCGATATTGCACGGGACAGTCTTGCCAAGCTAGTCGGAAGACTTCCAGTTTGGTGGAGCACCATTTCCATTCCAATTTTGTGGATGATTGCTTCAGGGCTCTGGTATTTTCTGTATACCAGGGATCTAGTTTCTTATAACAAATGTTTCTTGTTTTTAGGGGTGCGACTGCATCTAGGGTATTCAGTTCCTCAGTTAGGTGGTTAACCGATTTTTGTACTCTGACGTCCTTGGGTAGGTGGAGGGAGTCTGGAAGGGTATCTAGGAATCTTTGGGTTGTCCGAGAATTTATAGCACGGCTTTTGATGATCCTTTGTTGGGGTCTAAACAGATTATTTGTTGAGATTGCAAACATAATAAAATGGTGGTCCAATAGTCCAGGATTATGAGGAAAAACAATAAGATCCACACAAAAATGTATTCCACGGGACAAAACTAGGTCCAGTGAGTAGGTCCAGTTGGGCAAAACCCACTGAGTCAATGATGGCTCCGAAAGCCTTTTGGAGTGGGTCTGTGGGCTTTTCAATGTGAATATTAAAGTCACCAAAAATTTGAATATTATCTCCCATGACTACAACGTCCAATAGGAATCCAGGGAACTCAGTGAGGAATGATGTGCACAGCCCAGGAGGCCTGTAAACATTAGCTATAAAAAGTGATTGAGTAGGCTGCATAGATTTCATGAATAGAAGCTCAAAAGATGAAAACGCAGTAATTTATTGTTGTTAGTAAATTGACATTTGCTATCGGAAATATTAGCAACACCCCCGCCTTTGTGGGATGCGCAGGGATATGGTCACTATTGTAACCAGGAGGAGATGCCTCATTTAACACAGTAAATTCATCAGGCTTAAGCCATGTTTCAGTCAGGCCAATCACATCAAGATTATGATCAGTGATTAGTTCATTGACTATAACTGCCTTGGAAGTGAGGGATCTAACGTTAAGTAGCCCTATTTTGAGATGTGAGATATCACAATCTATTTCAATAATGACAGGAATGGAGAAGGTCTACTGTATATTCCAATGAGATTGCTAAAGCGAATACCTAGCTACTTAGTTACCCGTGATCCAAAAAACAAAATATATATTGAACATTTTAATTTACTCTTCCATACAGAACCAGTCAAAAGTTTGACACACCTCCTCATCCAAGGATTTTTCCTTTATTTTTCTATTTTCTACATTGCAGAATAATAGTGTAGACATCAAAACTATGAAATAAACATATGGAATCATGTAGTAACCAAAAAAGTGTTGAACAAATCAAAAATATATTTTTATTTGACATTCTTA
>NC_036862.1:2632547-2634208 GCF_002910315.2 Salvelinus sp. IW2-2015 | reverse complement strand
AGCCACGTTTTAATTTTCCGGATCTAGATCGAGGCACATTGGATAGCGCCAAGGCTTGACTAAAACTTGACTATGCTAGTGCAGACTTCACTAAGTCTGGGCAGGTCTGTGCAGGGGGTGCAGGCCCAGGCCGCGGCTACCTCAATGTGGGGAAGCCTGTGAGGAGTTGATCTTGTCTATTGGTTTTTTCATAGATAATTCTTCAAAGTAGCCACCCTTTGCCTTGATGACAGCTTTGCACACTCTTGGCATTCTCTCAACCAGCTTCATGAGGTAGTCACCTGGAATTCCTTTCATTTAACAGGTGTGCCTTGTTAAAAATTCATTTGTGGAATTTCTTTCCTTCTTAATGCGTTTGAGCCAATCATTTGTGTTGTGACAAGGTAGGGTTGGTATACAGAAGATAGCCCTATTTGGTAAAATACCAAGTCCATATTATGGCAAGAACAGCTCAAATAAGCAAAGAGAAACAACAGTCCATTGTTACCTTAAGAAATTAAGGTCAGTCAATATGGACAATTTCAAGAAGTTTGACATTTTCTTCAAGTGCAGTCACAAAAACCATCAGAGCGTTATGATGAAACTGGCTCTCATGAGGACCGCCACAGGAAATGAAGACCCAGAGTTACATCTGCTGCAGAGGATAAGTTCATCAGAGTTACCAGCCTCAGAAATTCAAATCAAATCGAACTTTATTTGTCACATGCCCCGAATACAACAAGTGTAGACCTTACCGTGAAATGCTTACTTACAAGCCAACAGTGCAGTTCAAGAAGAGATAAGAAAATATTTACAAAAAAATTTAGTAAAAGATTATAAAAAGTAACACAATAACATAACAATAACGAGGCTATGTACAGGGGGTACTGGTACCAAGTCAGTGTGCAGGGGTACAGGTACAGTGACTATGCATAGATAATAAACAGTGAGTAGCAGCAGTGTACAAAACAAATGGAGGGGGGCGTCAATGTAATAGTCCGGTGGCCATTTGATTAATTGTTCAGCGGTCTTATGGCTTGGTGGTAGAAGCTATTAAGGAGCCTTTTGGTCCTAGACTTGGCGCTCCGGTATCGCTTGCCGTGAGGTAGCAGGGAAAACAGTCTATGAATTGGGTGACTGAAGTCTCTGACAATTTTATGGGCCACAGCAAATTGCAGCCCAAATAAATGCTTCACAGAGTTCAAGTAACAGACACATCTTAACATCAACTGTTCAGAGGAGTCTGTGGGAATCAGGCCTTCATGGTCAAATTGCTGCAAAGAAAAAACTACTAAAGGAAACTAGTGATAAGAAGCAGCTTGCTTGGGCCAAGAAGCACGAGCAATAGACATTAGACTGGTGGAAATCTGTCCCTTAGTCTGATGAGTCCAAATTTGAGATTTGTGGTTCCAACCGCTGTGTCTTTGTGAGACGCAGAGTAGGTGAACGGATGATCTCTGCATGTGTGGTTCCCACTGTTAAGCATGGAGGAGGAGGTATGATGTTTAGGGTTGCTTTGCTGGTGACACTGTCAGTGATTTATTTAGAATTCAAGGCACACAGCATGGCTACTGTAACGGATGTGAAATGGCTAGCTAGTTAGCGGGTACGCGCTAGTAGCGTTTCAATCAGTTACGTCAATCAGTTGCTCTGAAACCTAGAAGTAGTGTTGCTCCTTGCTC
>NC_036862.1:2621713-2628461 GCF_002910315.2 Salvelinus sp. IW2-2015 | reverse complement strand
TCTGCTCTGCAAGGGCGTGGCTTTGTGGAGCGATGGGTACGATGCTTGTGGGCGACCGTTGTTGATGTGTGCAGAGAAGTCCCTGGTTCGCGCCGAGGTCGGGGCGAGGGGACGGTCTAAAGTTATACTGTTACATTGATGCTGTTGACCCGGATCACTGTTGCTGCGGAAAAGGAGGAGGTTGAAAGGGGGGTGAGTGTAAACGGATGTGAAATGGCTAGCTAGTTAGCGGGTACGCGCTAGTAGCGTTTCAATCAGTTACGTCACTTGCTCTGAAACCTAGAAGTAGTGTTGCTCCTTGCTCTGCAAGGGCCGTGGCCTTTTGTGGCGCGATGGGTAAGATGCTTCGTGGGCACCGTTGTTGATGTGTGCAGAGAGTCCCTGGTTCGCGCCGAGGTCGGGCGAGGGGACGGTCTAAAGTTATACTGTTACATTGATGCTTGTTGACCGGATCACTGGTTGCTGCGGAAAAGGAGGAGGTTGAAAGGGGGGTGAGTGTAACGGATGTGAAATGGCTAGCTAGTTAGCGGGTACGCGCTAGTAGCGTTTTCAATAGTTAACGTCACTTGCTCTGAAACCTAGAAGTAGTGTTGCTCCCTTGCTCTGCAAGGGCCGTGGCTTTGTGGAGCGATGGGTAACGATGCTTCGTGGGCGACCGTGTTTGATGTGTGCAGAGGTCCCTGGTTGCGCGCCGTGTCGGGGCGAGGGGGCGGTTTAAAGTTATACTGTTACACTACCACAGCATTCTGCAGCAAACGCATCCCATCTGATTTGAGCTTAGTGGGACTATCATTTGTTTTTCAACAGGACAATGACCCAAAATCTCTAGGCTGTATTTTGAGGCTATTTTGACCAAGAAGGAGAGTGATGGAGTGCTGCATCAGATGACCTGGCCTCCACAATCACTCGACCTCAACCCAATTGAGATGGTTTGGGATGAGTTGGACCGAGAGTGAAGGAAACGCAGCACAAAGTCCTCAGCATGTGTAGGAACTCCTTCAAGACTGTTGGCGCATTTCCAGGTAAGCTGATTGAGAGAATGCAAAGAGTGTGCAAAGCTGTCATCAAGGCAAAGGGTGGCTACTTTGAAAAATCTAAAATATATTTTGATTTATTTAACACTTTTTTGGTTACTGCATGATTCCATATGTGTTATTTCATAGTTTTGATGTCTTTCACTATTATTCTACAATGTAGAAATAGTCAAAATAAAGAAAATCCTTGAATGACTAGGTGTGTCCAAACTTTTGACTGGTTCTGTTTTTTTATTTACTAATATTTTGTCATTTTATGCATTTGGTCCGGTATATTGTACAGAATCTATCTCCTAGTAGCAGTCAGATATTTTACAGTGCATGGATAGTATTAGACCCTTAACATGTTATGTTACAGCCTTATTCTAAAATGTCTTAAATAAAAATGTTCATCAATCTAACACAATACCCATAATGACCAAGCGAAAACAGGTTTTAGAAATGTTAAAAAATAAAAAACAGAAATACCTAATTTACATAAGTATTCAGAACCTTTGTTATGAGACTCGAAATTCATCTCCGGTGCATCCTGTTTCCATTGATCATCTTTGAGATGTTTCTACAACTTCATTGGGTCCCCCTGTGGTAAATTAAATTCATTGACAAGAACCCGATGGTCACTCTGACAGAGCTCCAGAGTTTCTCTGTGGAGACGGAAGACCCTTTCAGAAGTACTGCCATCTCTGCAGCACTCCACCAATCAGGCATTTATGGTAGAGTGGACAGATGGAAGCCACTCCTCAGTTAAAGGCACATGGCAGCCCGCTTGGAGTTTGCCAAATGGCACCTAAGTCTCAGTCCATGAAAAACAAGATTCTCTGGTCTGATGAAACCAAGATCTAACTCTTTGGCAGGATTGCCAAGCGTCACGTCTGGAGGAAACCAGGCACCGCTCATCACCTGGCCAATACCATCCATATGGTGAAGCATGGTAGTGGCAGCATCATGCTGTGGGGATGTTTTTCAGCAGCAGGGACTGGGAGACCCGTCAGGATCGAGGGAAAGATTAACGGAGCAAAGTACAGAGAGATCCTTGATGAAAACTGTCTCCAGAGTGCTCAGAACCTCAGACTGGGGCAAAGGTTCACCTTCCAACAGGACAACGACCCTAAGCATACTGCCAAGACAAAGCAGGAGTCGCTTCGGGACAAGTCTCTGAATGTTCTTGAGTGGCACAGCCAGAGCCCAGATTTGAACCCGATCTAACATCTCTGGAGAGACCTGAAAATTCAGGTAGGCAGTTTGAAAAAGTTCTCATTGCAACTAGTGCGACCTGGCCAAGATAAAGCATAGCAGTGTGAACAGACAACACAGTAGTTACACATGGAGTAACAATAAACAAATAATAAGACATGGTAGAAAAAAAAAAGAGAATCTATATACAATGTGTGGCAAAAGGCATGAGGTAGGCAATATCGATAATTAAATTTAGCAGATTAACACTGGAGTGATAATCATCAGATGATCATGTGCAAGAAGAGATATGGTGTGCAAAGAGCAAGTAAATAAATAAAAGCAGTATGGGGGGTGAGGTAGGTCATTGGGGTGGGTGTTTTACCAGATGGACTACTGTACAGCTGGCAGCGATCGGGTTAGCTGCTTCGGATAGCAGATTTTTTAAAGTTGTTGAGGGGACGATAAAAGTCTCAATTCAGAGAATTTTTGCAATTCGTTCAGTCGCAATAGGCAGCCGAGAACTGGAAGGAAGGCGTCCAAATGAGGTTTTTGGCTTTAGGGGATGATCAGCTGGGAGTACCCCTGCTGGAGCGCGTGTGCGGGTGGGTGTAGCATCGTGAACCAGTGAACTGAGATAAGGGCGGCCTTTACCTAGATAGCCTTGTAGATGACCTGGAGCCAGTGGGTCTGATGACGAACGAACATGTAGCGAGGGCCAGCGACTAGGGCATAACAGTCGCATGGTGGGTGTCCCGTATAGTGCTTTAGTAAATAAAACGAATGGCACTGTGATACCTGCATTCCAGTTTGCTGAGTAGAGTATTGGCAAGCTATTTTCTGTAGATGAAACTGCAGAAAAGTCGAGGATCGTAGGATACGTCAGTTTACTAGGGTAATTTGGCGGCGTGAGTGAAGGAGGCTTTGGTTGCGGAATAGAAAGCGATTCTTCGATTTGAATTTTTTTGGATTGAGATGTTTGATATGAGTCTTGGAAGGAGAGTTTGCAGTCTAGCAGACACCTAGGTACTTATAGAGATGTCCACATATTCTAGGTCGGAACCGTCCAGGGTGGTGATGCTAGTCCGGGCTGGGGTGCGGCAGCGAACGTTGAAAACGCATCGCATTTGGTTTTTACTAGCGTTTAAAGAGCCAGTGTGGAGGGCCACGGAAGGAGTGTTGTTAATGGCATTTGGAAGCTCGTTTGGAGGCTTAAAGATAGCACAGTGTCCCAAGGAAGGGCCGGAAGTATATAGAATGGTGTGTCTGCGTAGAAGGTGGATTCAGTGGAATCGCCCGCAGCAGAGCAACATCATTGATGTATACAGAGAAAGAGTTCGGCCCGAGAATTGAACCCTGTTGGTACTTCCCCATCAGAGACTGCCAGAGGCCGGACCAACATGCCCTCCGATTTGACACCTGAACTCTGGTCTGCAAGTAGTTGGTGAACCAGGCACGGCAAGTCATTAGAAAAACCGAGGCTACTGGTGTCTGCAGTTAGAATATGGTGATTGCACAGAGTCGAAAGCTTGCCAAGGTCGATGAAGACGGCTTGCACAGTATAATGTCTTTTATTCGATGGCGGTTATGAATATGGTTTTAGTACATTGAGGCGTGGCTGTAGGTGCACCCGTGACCGGTCGGAAACCGGATTGCACAGCGGGAGAAGGTACGGTGGGATCGAGATGGTCAGTGATCTGTTTGTTGACTTGGCTTTTTCCCCGCAGACCTTAGAATAGGCAGGGAGGATGGATAATAGGTCCTGTAAAATTCTGGGTCCAGGGTGTCTCCCCTTTGAAGAGGGGATGGACCGCGGCAGCTTTCCAATCCTTGGGGATCGAGAATGATATGAAGGAGAGGTTGAACAGGCTGGTAATAGGGGGTGCGACAATGGCGGGCGGACAGTTCAGAAAATAGGGGGTCCAGATTGTCAACGCCAGCTGATTTGTTGGGTCCAGGTTTTTCCAACTCTTTCAGAAATTGCTATCTGGAATGGGTAAAGGAGAAGCTGGGGAGGCTTGGGCGAGTAAGGCAGCGGGGGGGCGGGGCTGTTGGCCAAGGTTGGAGTCGCCAGGAGGAAGGCATGGGCCAGCCATTGAGAATGTTTGTTGAAGTTTTCGATTATCACGGACTTATCAGTGGTGACCGTGTACCATAGCCTAGTGGCAGTGGGACAGCTTGGAGGAGGTGCTCTTGTTTTCCATGGACTTTTACAGATCCAGAATTTTTGGAGTTAGAGCTACCAGGATGCAAATTTTGCTTGCAACAGCTGGCTTGCTTCCTGACTGACTGCGGTTGTTATTGGTTTTCCCTCGACTTCCCTGAACAGTTGCATATTCGCGGGGGGCTCTTCGATGCTATTGCAGTTCGCCACAGGAATGTTTTTGTGCTGGTCGAAGGGCAGTCAGGTTTGGAGTGAACAAGGGCTAATAATCTGTTTCTTGGTTTCGCCATTTTTTGAACGGAGCAATGCTTGTCTAATATGGTGGAGGAAGTAACTTTTAAAGAATGACAGGGCCATCCTCAACTGAGGGATGTTAGGTCCAATATCCTTTCAGGGTACCCGGTGCGCAGGTCGAGTTGAGAAAGGCCTGCTCGCAGAAGTGTTTTAGGGAGCGTTTGACAGTGATGAGGGGTGGTCGTTTGACCGCGGGACCCGTGCGGATCGACAGGCAATGAGGCAGTGATTGTGAGATCTTGATTGAAGAAAGCAGGCAGAGGTGTATTTGGAGGCAGGTTGGGTCAGGATAATGTCTATTAGGGGGTCCTATGTTTAACAGGATTTAGGGATTGTAACCTGGTGGCGATTTTCCATTGAATGATTTGTGTGAGATTGAGGGCGTCAGCTTGGATTGTAAGGGAACTGCCGGGGTGTTAGCATATCCCAGTTTAGGTCACCTAACAGAACAAACTCTGAGAGCCTAGATGGGGAGCGACAATTTCAAGATGGTGTCCAGGGCACAGTTTGGGACTGAGGGGGGTCGGTAGCAGGCCGCAACAGTGAGAGGACTTTTTTCTGGAGAGATTAATTTTTTAAAAATTAAAGTT
The DNA here is from genome assembly GCF_002910315.2 of Salvelinus sp. IW2-2015. Taxonomy (NCBI): domain Eukaryota; kingdom Metazoa; phylum Chordata; class Actinopteri; order Salmoniformes; family Salmonidae; genus Salvelinus; species Salvelinus sp. IW2-2015. The sequence goes on along the minus strand of NC_036862.1, from coordinate 2,623,206 downwards.
CGAATGTTTGGGCATAACCTGGAAAGTATGACAGCAACTTTGCAGGCTATCTTGCAAGCTAGTTTCAACTGCCTCCCCTGTTGGCAGTTCTATCTTGACGGAAGTGTTATAGTTGGGTAATGGAAATCCAGAATTTTTGGTGCCTTCCCTAAGCCAGGATTCGGACACGGCAAGGACACAGGGTTGGCAAGAGTGTGCTAAAGCGGTGAGTAGGCAACTTTAGGGAGGAGGCTTCTGATGTTGACTGCATGAGGCCAGGCTTTTCCGATCAAGAAGTCAACAAATGAGGTGACTGGGGACCATGCAGGGCTGGGTTTTACCGTCCACATCACCCGAGAACACGAGGAGTAGTAGGCTGAGTGGTGGGGCTAAAGGCTATCAAAACTGGTCGCGCTAGAGCGTTGGGGACAAGAATAAAAGGAGCAGTATTTAATGGGCGTGGTAGAATAAGATTCTGGGCATAATGTGCAGACAGGGGTATGGTTGGGGCACGGGTACGACGCGGAGCAAGCCCAGGCACTGGTGAATGATAAGAGAGGTTGTATCATCTGGACATGCTGGTCTCAATGGGTGAGGTACCGCATGTGTGGGGGGTTGGGACAAGAGAGTGTATCAGAGGTAAATGGCACGACTAGGCAGAAGAGGGTTCGGATTACAACTCTAAACATAATCTGAGTTACCAGCACAGAGCCAGACCATATATACAAACAACAATAAACCAGAATGGAGTTACGAATTAATGGACAGTTCAAGCAGGCATCAGCTTGTAGCCAAGTGAATCAATAGTGTCCAGTGGGCAAGCCGTAGATGGAGCAGCGGGCCGCTCCACTAAGCGTAGGCAGCGCGGGTCCCTTTAAAAGTTAGAGCCCGGGGGGTGGCTGCTCAGACGGCCAAGGGGTCTGCTCGCACGTGGTCGTGTTCGACAGAGAATCTCGCCCAGAGCGCGGAAATTGAGTCTGAAATAGGTTGCTGAACAGTAGATGAGGTTTTTGTAATCATGTAGAAATTGTGTTTGCGTATACTGGCTTAGTGGACTATCATTTGTTTTTCACCAGGACAATAACCCAACAACACCTCAAGGCTGTGAAGGGCTATTTGACAAGAAGAGAGTCGATGGAGTGGTGCATCAGATGACCTGGCTCCACAATCATCACCTGACTCTGAGTTGGACTGCAGAGTGAAGAAAAGCAGCCAACACGTGCTCAGCATACGTGGGAACTCCTTCAAGACTGTTGGAAAGCATTCCAGTTGAAGCTGGTGAGAGAATGCCAAGAGTGTGCAAAGCTGTCATCAAGACAAATGGTGTCCATTTGAAGAATCTAAAATAAAATAAATTTTGATTTGTTTAACACTTTTTGTGGTTACTACATGATTCCATATGTGTTATTTCATAGTTTTGATGTTCCACTGTATTCTACAATGTTGAAATAGTACAAGAAAATAGCACAAGGAAAACCTTGAATGAGTAGGTGTGTCAAACTCTCAGGGAGATC
>NC_036862.1:2615766-2621354 GCF_002910315.2 Salvelinus sp. IW2-2015 | reverse complement strand
CGGTTATGTCATCAGATGACCTGGCCTCCACAATCACTACCTGTCTGAGTGGTTGGACTGCAAGAGTGAAGGAAAAGCAGCCAACACGTGCTCAGCATACGTGGGAACTCCTTCAAGACTGTTGAAAAGCAATTCCAGTTGAAGCTGGTGAGAGAACCAAGAGTGTGCAAAGCTGTCATCAAGACAAATGGTGTCCATTTGAAGAATCTAAAATAAAATAAAACATTTTGATTTTTATACACACTTTTTGGGTTACTACATGATTCCATATGTGTTATTTCATAGTTTTGATGTCTCCACTGTTAATTCTACAATGTTGAAATAGTAACAAGAAAAATAGCACAAGGAAAACCTTGAATGAGTAGGTGTGTCAACTTTTGACTGGTACTGTATAGCAAAATCCCACCAACAGATGTCGGCCAATGCACAACACAACCAATAAACAAAGCATTACCGACATCAATATTATGGTTTGCGTTTCACGCCACAATAAATCGACTATGTCAATCTCGACAAACAGAGAATACATCCTCCCTACCTTGGAGGCTTACCCCAGTGTCAAAGGCTTGGCTTGACAATCTCTGATATCATTTAGCTTTTTGGTGTTTTGTAACAGATGTTCTTTTCATCATCAATTGGCGCTGCAACAGTTTGGATTGATTGATTTTATTTGTCAGGAAAAAAAATACATATATATACAAACACACACACACAGTGCATTCAGAAAGTTTTCAGTTTCCTTGACTTATTCCACAATTTTTGATGTTACAGCCTTATTCTAAATGTATTAAATTGATTTTTTCCCTCATCAACATCATTCTGCAACACAATACCCCATTAATGATAAACAAAAAACTGATAAAAAAATTAAAATGTTTTTCTAACTTTTTTAAAAACTGAAATATTAATTTAAATAAGTATTCAGACCTTCTACTCAGTACTTTGTTGAACACCTTTGGCAGCGATACACCTCGGGTATTCTTGGTATGAACGCTACAAAGCTTGGCACACCTGTATTGGGAATTTCTCTCATTTCTTCTCTTAAGATCCTCTCAGCTCTGTCAGGTTGGATGGGGAGCGTTGCTGCACAGCGAACCTGGTTAAATAAAGGTGAAATAAAAATAAAATAAATAAATAAGCGCAAACCAGATGGGATGGCGTATCACCGCAGGATGCTGTGGTAGCCATGCTGGTTAAGTGTGTCTTGAATTCTAAATAAATCACTGACAGTGTCAACACACTGTCGAACGGCGACAGTGTTTGGCAGTGTGTTGTGAGCATCCTCTGCCCAGACGAGGAACTTACTCCAGTTGCTGGCCTGGGTGGAGATGAAACAGAGGAGGAACTTCTCCAGCTCCTGGTTAGCCCGCTCTGTTTGCCCATTTGACTGTGGGTGGAACCCCGAGGAGAGACTCACCGACGCCCCCAACAGGGAGCAGAACGCTTTCCAATACCATGCGATGAACTGGGGCCCACAACCCAAGACAATGTCCTGGGGAAGTCTGAAAGTAATCATGAGATCAGTGGTCTCCTTCGCTGAGGGCAACTTGGGTAAGGCGATGAAATAGGCTGCATTGGAAAACTGATCAAAGACCACCAGGATAGTGGTAAGCCCTTGGGATGTGGGTAACCCTGTGACAAAGTCTACGAACAGGTGGGACCAGGGCCGGCTGGGGATGGGCAGAGGTTGGAGCAACCCAGCCCGTCGCTGTCGTGAGGACTTGCTTTGGGAACAGGCGGAGCAGGCTGTAACGAAGAATCTCACATCCTCAATCATGTTGGGCCACCAGAATTTCCGCCTCAGGAACTCCAGTGTCCAATTAACTCCTGGATGCCCAGTTCATTTAGAGGAGTATCCCCATTGTAGTTCTCGGGGACGGGCTGATCGCGAAACATAAAGTTTATTAGTGGGACCCACGCCGGGGTCAGGTTCTCGGGTCTGGGCTTGTCGGACCATGTTGTCAATACTCCATATCACATTAGCCCCTTTTTTAAAATGTTCACCTAAAATGACATACCCAAATCTAACTGCATGTAGCTCAGGACCTGAAGCAAGGATATGTATATTCTTGGTACCATTTAAAAGGAAACATAGAAATGTGAAAGGAATGTAGTAGAATATAACACAATAGATCTGGTAATATCACGACTTCCGCCGAAGTCGGTCCCTCTCCTTGTTCGGGCGGCATTCGGTGGTCGACGTCACCGGCTTTCTAGCCACCGCCCATCCACTTTTCATTTTCCATTTTGTTCTGTCTTTGTCTTACACACCTGGCTTCACCCAACCAAATACTTCTGTTGGTTCCTCTGTTCCCGATGTTGTGTTTGTGAGTGATTGTTTATTGTAATTCGGTCCGTCTTTGTGGGCTTGTGATGTTACTTTGTATATTTGTCTTTTTGAGTAAAGTACGAGTACGTTGATTCTCATATCTGCTGTCCTGCGCCTGGACTTCTCTACACCAGCTACACACAGGGACCCTTACAGGTAAAAGATAATACGAAGAAAAAAACCAAACTGTTCTTTTTGTATTTTTTTGTTTCACCATCATCTTTGAAAATGCAAGAGAAAGGCCTAATGTATTTATTCCAGCCCAGGTCCATTTAGATTTTGGCCTGATCCAATGAACCATTGCATTTCTGTACAAAATGTTGTATCAAGACTGCCTTGAACGTGCCTATTTGGTTTATTAATAAACTTTTCATATTCAAAAATTTGCACTCTCCTCAAACAATAGTATGGGTATTATTTCACATGTACTAGCTACTCTAAATTGGACAGTGCAGTTTAGATTTAACAATAATTTAAGCTTTTTTTGACAAATATTCAGATTATGTCTATGTCCTGGGAAATGTTCATCTTACTTACAACCTCATTGCTAACCACATTAGCCTACATTAGCTCAACCATCCTGCTTGGCAAGGAGACCACCGATCCCAAACAAGTTAATTAAAAAGAAACAGGAGCCCACCTTAGCCTGCCGAGCGTCAACCTCTTGGCTTCTTGAATGGAAACCAAGTTTCTTATGGTCCATCCAGATCACCAAAAGGATGACAGTGGTTTCCCACCCCAACAAGGGCCCATTTTAACTGCCAAGAAGCTCCCGGTTGCCTATATTGTAGTTGCCTTCGGGATGCGAGAACCGCTTGGAGAGAAAGCAAGATAGGTGCAGTTTTGTCCCCTTCATTCCGCTGTGAAAAGGACCGCCCTGCATCGGTGTCTAGCACTAAGGGACTGGTAGGATCAGTATGGATGAGGATAGGGTCCGGAGGTGAAACATTTGCCTTGAAGCTCCCGAAACCTGTCACCCTTGGGTCCAGCAAAAAAACGCTTCTAGTGATTTGCGGGGGTAGGGCTGTGAGAGGCGCTGCCACCGCCCAAAGTTGCGTATTAAACAGCTGTTAAAAATTGGCAAACCCAAAGGAACACTGGGACTTGGTTGAGTGAGGGGGGACGGGGCCAGTCGATGACCGCCCTTACCTTTACGGGGTCAATTTGGATGCCGGCTTTGGAGATAATGTGGCCCAGGAAAGAAAACTTGGGATACATTGGTGAAACTCACACTTCTCTATCTTGATGTATAGTGACTCTGCAGGAGGCGGTCTCAGGACTTGCGACGTCCAGATGTGTCCCGGAAGGGTCTTGGAGATGATCAGGATGTCGTAAAGGTAAACCAAGACGAACCGATTCAACATATCCCGCAGCATTCATTGACCAATGCTTGGGAAAGACTGCCAGTAGTTCAACATTCCGAAGTGGACTATGCCATAGGTTAACAAGCAAAAAACAGCGCAGTTAGGCAGCAGTGTACAAGAGGTGGCAGGGGGGGGTGTCACGGGTAAAATTTCCTGTGGCCAATTTTTTATGGAATTGTTCAGCAGTCTAATAGATTGGGGTTTAGAAGCAGTTGAGGGCCTTTTGGTCGGAGACTTGTTGCTCCGGTACCACTTGCCATCGGTAGCAGAGAAAACAGCCTATAGGAATATTAATTGATTGGGTGATTGAGTCTATGACAACTGTGGGGCTTTTCCTCTGACACGCCTATTTATATAGGTTCCTGGATGCAGGAAGCTCCCCAGTGTGATGTACTGGGCCCGTTTTCGCACTACCCTCTGTAGCGCCTAACGCGTCAGTTGCCGAGCAGTTGCCAGTACAGAGCTTGCTCAAAGGAAATCGGCAGCAGAAGGTGTAGTGCAGTTCTGGCAATGCACAGTGAGGCGAAGACTTGGAGGATTGGCTGGATGTCAAGGAAGGCCAAGGCAAAGAAGCCAATTTCTCTCCAGGAAAAAACATCAGGACAGACTGATATTCTGAAAGGTACAGGGATTGGACTTGCTGAGACTGGGGTAAAAGTCAATTTCTCTGATGAATCCCCCTTTTCCGATTGTTTGGGCATTCTGAAAAAAAAAAGCTTGTCCGGAGAAGACAAGGTGAGCGCTACATATCAGTCCGTGTGTTCATGCCAACAGTAAAGCATCCTGAGATCATTCATGTGGGGGTTGCTTCTCAGCCAAGGGAGTGGGAACCTCACTCACAATGTGCCAAAGAACACAGCCATGAATAAAGAATGGTACCAACACACCTCCGAGAGCAACTTCTCCCAACCATCCAGGAACAGTTTGGTGACGAAACTCAATGCTTTTTCCAAGCATGATGGAGACCTTGCCATAAGGCAAAACTGAACTAAGTGGCTCGGGGAACAAAACATTGATATTTGGTCATGGCCAGGAAACTCCCCAGACCTTAATCCATTGAGACCTTGTGGTCAATGCATCAAGAGGCGGGTGGACTAACTAAATGCCACAAATTCTTGACAAACTTCCAAGCATTGATTATGCAAGAATGGGCTGCCATCAGTTAGGATTTTGGGCCCAGAAGTTGAATGACAGCATGCCAGGGCAGATTGCAGGAGGTCTTGGAAAAAGAAGGTGTCAACACTGCAAATATTGACTCTGTAATCATGCAAAGTGTCAATAAAAGCCTTTGGACACTTATGAAATGGCTTGTAATATACTTCAGTATTCCATACTAACATCTGACAAAAATATCTAAAGACACTGAAGCAGAAAAATTAATATTTGTGTCATTCTCAAAACTTTGGCCACGACTGTAGAACCTTTTGAGGATCTGGGGCCCATGCCTCCTCTCCTGAGAGGAAAAGTTTTGTCGTGCCCTCTTCACAACTGTTTGTATGTTTTTGGACCATGATAGTTCGTGGGTGATGTGGGACCCAAGAACTGAGGGCTCTCAATGCTCCACTTGCAGCCCCGTCAATGAGAATGGCGGCGTGCTCGGTCCTCTTTTTTTCCTGTAGTCCACAATCAGTCTCCTTGTCTTGATCGTTGAGCGTAGAGCCAGATCTTCTGACCTCCTCCCTATAGGCTGGGAGAGAGAGGGAGAGGAGAGGAAGGAGAGGGATGGTGACTATACGAGGTCACATTGTCGAGAGGGAGTGATCGGGAGAAAGGAGGGGCCTACCACTGTTATGTCGAGTCGAGGGAACCGAAGACTTAATGATGGGAGTGTGTGGAAGTGCGTGGCCTGGGAAAACGCGAGTGCAGTCGAGTAGAGGGTGGAGAGCGAGAGGAGG
>NC_036862.1:2440853-2615666 GCF_002910315.2 Salvelinus sp. IW2-2015 | reverse complement strand
GTATTTACGATAGAGTAAGCTGCCTACGGCCAGGAGAGACATCGCTTCTCCTTTGTTCTTCAGTCTTCCCGCTCTTTCACTCAAACCAACCCCCTTTTCTTTGGGTAACCAGCTGTCATATCTTGTTCCGTCCGCAGGACGTTTTCCTTTATGACATAATTTGTAATCAATGTATGGTTCATTCTGTGTATATGTAATTCTGTGTGATTAGTTAGGTATTTAGTAAATAAAAATTAAACCCATTTTGTATTGCTGATTCAACTTGTTAGCCAGGTTCTGAAGAGATAACCAAGAATTTACAACTTCAGATGAGACTGAAATAAAGGGTGACGATTAATATTGACTGCCATTGATGTAAATATTACTAGGTCTTTAAGACTTTATCGGAAAATAACTGCTCTATAAATATTATTTCGTGGTGCCCCGACTTTCTAGTTAATTACCATTACATGATTAGCTCAATCAGGTAATATTAATTACAGAGAAAGGATTTTATAGAATAGCATGTCATATCACTTAATCCGGCACAGCCAAAGACACGACAATAGCTTGCTGTTAACTAGCTAATCTGTCCTGGGATTGGGTTGTTATTTTACCTGAACTCACAAGGTCAATTTATTTTTCTGGGTCTTTGTAGAATTTTGATTCATTTTGAGTCACACAAAACCAAGAATAATTGACAGATAAAAGGAGAGAACATAGTTAGTTTCTAGTAATCTCTCCTCCTTCAGTTGTCTTCTTCTTGTGAACTTTATTGGCGGTTGGCAACCCAACTTTAAGGTGGATTACCACCACCAACTGGACCTGGAGCCAGTTCAGCCTTCAATCACCCACGTGGGTATAATGCTCCTAAAAACCAATGATGAGATGGGAGAGGCAGGACTTGCAGCCATCATGCGTAAAAAAACGACAACCAAGTTCTATTTTAGCACCTGGCTACGCAACGATCGTGAGTTTGGATGAAATGATTGATTGTGTACATTTTTTATTTTGCAACACTCGCACACGTAATGCGAGCAGTGTGGTCAGCATGTTACCCAGAGATTATAACATGTATTGACTCAGGGGTGTGAATACTTTATGTAAATGAGATTTTCTGTATTTAATTAACATGATTTCACTTTGTAATTATTGGGTATGTGTGGTAGATCGAATTTGAATTCAGGCTTGTAACACAACAAAATGTCAAAATAAGTCAAGGGATATGAATACTTTCTGAGGCACTGTACATACCATTCAAATCATCGGTGTTGAGTTGTGTTGTCAGGACAAGCTACACTCCCTGCAGTCTGGACCTGGATGCTCCATATCGCTCTTCCCCTGGAGACATTTCTCATCGCATGACTCGCCAATCTGTTTACTTTTGTCATTGTACTTTACCTGGACACACAGACACCTAGCGTGGCTAGTTGTTCAAAGCATTCCATCTTGATGCATGTGCATTACGAACCATTAGTGCACGCACACATTTCGAATGTGTCCTTAAAAAGGTGGCACCTGCCACGGCCATCGTGCAGTTCTTTGCGCAGTCAGGAGGCCCCTTCCTTGTTCCTGTCGCACACCATGGAGAAAGTGCTTACACATTGCAAAAATTATAGAAATCTTGGGAGCTGAATTTTTTTACTCATCTAAAACCTTATCCGTGAACACTCAGTGCTGAGAACTGTTGCGGTATTGAGGTCCACCTTATTACTGGCCAATCCTATACACTCTTCACTCACAATATTCCGTGCTTGCTTGATAACAACTTGTGACAAACCTGGAACTTCTGGGTGAATTACCCTTGAAAGACATACCAATTCTTTCCAAATGACCTCTTTGTGTCCAAGACTTTGTTCACAAAATAGTTGTAAGAGTGACCTTAAATCAAAGAATAAATATATGCGACTCGTCATGCATTATGCAATACATTTGCAATCATACACTTTGTATGTGCCACATAAAATGGGCTTTATCAGTTACTTCATTGTCAAGGAAAACACTAAACTGTATATATGATCTAGCCTACAAATTGTCACAATGATCAACTAAAAGTATTATTAAATGCATTCTACAACGTGAGCCTAGGACTTGTGCAACATTTTCTACCTATATAGTCTGAAGTTTGCAATGATTAATACTGGGATTAATAACAAACAATCAAACTAAAGTTCACTCTAGCTATATGACTTATTGCATTGACAAAAGTTAGCTGTAGATAGCTATGTTGTTCCAAGGTAGAGCACTTTAATTATGCAGTGATCACGGTGATGGTTGTTGTCACAGCCGATGATGCACCAAAAAAATGGTCTTGTTAGCGATTTAATTCCTATATCTGGCGGCTGGTCATCTGTCTCAGGGTCCATGAATTGGATTAGTCTCGACGGACTCTGCTTTCTTGAAACAAACACTCATTTGGAACTTCTGGGGTCGAGACAGCCGCGACATATTTTTCGTTCTAACTCTAGAATATTGCTCTATTACTCGCAGAACAGCCAATTCTTTCCACGTCATTGGCACTTCTTTTATATTTGAGTGGAAGATTGTGACAGGACCACACACTGCTTTGAAAACCCTTCACTCAGCGTGGCAGGTTATCTATTTTAAAGCCAATGTGTAGTCTGGTTGCAATAAAGACGAATTACCTTGCAAATGGTTGTTTGTTCCTGTTACAGCCGTACATAAACACGGCATACATCAACATATTTTGATGGGGTTTTACTCTCCGATTTCATGGCCATTCTAATGCACTGTTGCTTAACCTAGATTGCACCTTTGCTGCTCAACCCAAGCAAGGCATTTGGTTGGTCTGATGTGTTGTGTGGCGTCACTGATCTACATCGGGTTCCCACCATTTTTTTGCTGATTTTGTGCCATGGGCTATTCCCGTTGCAGGGAAGCCTGTTTTTCAACGAGGCTAGGTGAGATCCAATAGAGCATGCTGAATGGCACACATACACAATCCATGTATCAATTGACTCAAGGCTTAAAAATCCTTCTTTAACCTGTCTCCTTAACCTGTTGGTAGAATCTTAATGAAAATGATTCCCAGATGTAATGGCTGCCAAAGGTGCTTCCACCAAGTATTAACTCTGGGGTGTGAAGACTTATCCAAGTATGATAGAAACATTTTGAGGGGGTATCTTCAATAACTTTCTTTTACTTTGAAAATGTGGAGTAGGTTATGTAGATCTGTAGGGGAAAAAATCGAATTGAATCCGTTTCTAGATTTAATTTTAAGGCAGCACTTGTTGATTGTGCCATCTCATTCTGTTCTGCTTTGAATATCTTTCTAGGTATGATAGGGTCAGACTACTCACGCTTACACATTGGGCCTGATTGCTGTCTGTGTGTATTGCAGGGAGAAGTTTCTTGAGGGTGTCCGATGTCGATGTCTTTGAAAATCGGGGTGCCTCCCTGTTTTTCATTCTCAGGTAAATACATGACAAAGTATTGGCAACTTATGTAATACTTTGCGCAAACTGTCTTAATGTTGTCCCTTTAGCGACGTGAGGAGATGACTGCCCACCTGAAGGACCAGCTACAGGGGATGAAGGCTAAGACTGGGCTGGAGAGGAAGTATGTGAAGAGCAGCGCGGAGCTGCTGGTGTACCAGGGACAGAAGATCAACACACACTCTGAGAAGCAGCTGGAGGAAGAGATCAGGGTGTGTGTCTTTGTGGCACTGTCCAGAATCATCCCCTAGCCCCTAAGGCTGTGTTTACACAGGCAGCCCAATTCTGATCTTTTGCCCGATTAGTGGCAAACAAAAGACCAATGGCGAAAGATCTGAATTGGGCTGCCTGTTTAAATGCAGCCTAAGCGCCTCATGCAGGGGCGGATTGGCCATCTGGCATATAGATGGGCTGGAATTTTTGTTGTTGTTGGGTGGGCTGGTTGACATTGACACGGCGGCCCATGGGCCTGTTAAGATTTGTTGAACAGATTTTTGCGCAATTTCTGTTATCCTCCACGGGATCGGTGTCCCCCCCCCCACGGGACGGTTGAGCTAACGTAGGTTATGTTGATTAGCATGAAGTTGTAAGTAACAAAGAAAATCCCAGGACATCGACATATGTATATGGGTAGAAAGTTTAAATTATTGTTAATCTAACTGCACAGTCCAATTTACAGTAGCTATTACAGTGAAATAATACTATGCTATTGCTTGAGGAGAGTGCACAATTATGAACTTGAAAATGTATTAATAAACCAATTAGGCACATTTGGGCAGTCTTGATACAGCATTTTGAACAGATATGCAATGGTTCATTAGAGCAGTCTAAAACTTTGCACATACACTGCTCCAGTGGCCAAAATCTAAATTGCACCTGGGCTGGAATAATACATTATGGCCTTTCTCTTGCATTTCAAAGATGGTGATGGGACAGAAAGTTATATTCTCCTACATTAATTTCACATTTCCACACACTTCAAAGTGTTTCCTTTCAAATGGTATCAAGAATATGCATATCTTTGCTTCAGGTCCTGATCTACAAGCAGTTAGATTTGGGTATGTCATTTTAGGCGAAAATTTAAAAAAAAGTTGGATCTTTAAGATTTATACTAATCTATAATGAGCCTTTGGCTGATCAGTGGGCAACACCCAGCCCACCTACCAAGATGTGCCGGCCTGGTTTTCTGATAGGCTTAGATCATGCAAACTCACAGTGAAATTTAAACAGAGTTGATTAAATGTTTTTTTGCAAATATCTACACATTTCTTGTAGCTATCCCATCCTTTCAGATCTACACAAGTGGCTAGGGGCCTGGGAGTGTTTCTGGACAGAGCCTTTGGTGTGACTTGGCTACAGACTTTGTAGTAACTGTGAGGTTTGGCCGTACAGAGATGGTTACCACTACATGTGCATCTGTGTAATCATTGTTCCTCTGTCCTCAGCTACAGCAGGAGAGGTTGGATGAGGAGAGCAGAGTTCGTATGGAGATGGAGACTTTCCTCAAAGATGGTTGGAAAATGGCATGACTCGTGAATAGGAGAATAATTGAACTTGTGTGACATATACAGTACCAGTCAAAAGTTTGGACACCTACTCATTCAAGGGTTTTTCTTTATTTATAACCATTTTCTACATTGTAGAATAATAGTGAAGACAAACTATGAAATAACACATATGGAATCATGTAGTAGCCAAAAAAGTGTAACAAATAAAAATATATTTTAGATTTTAGATTCTTCAAAGTAGCCACCCTTTGCCTTGATGACAGCTTTGCACACTCTTTGCATTCTCTCAACCAGCTTCATGAGGAATGCTTTTCCAACAGTCTTGAAGGAGTTCCCACATACGCTGAGCACTTGTTGGCTGCTTTTCCTTCACTCTGCGGTCCAACTCATCCCAAACCATCTCAATTGGGTTGAGGTTGGGTGATTGTGGCCATCTGATGCAGCACTCCATCACTCTCCTTCTTGGTCAAATAGCCCTTACACAGCCTGGAGGTGTGTTTTGGGTGATTGTACTGTTGAAAAGCAAATGTTAGTCAGACTAAGCGTGAACCAGATGGGATGGCGTATCGCTGCAGAATGATGTGGTAGCCATGCTGGTTAAGTGTGCCTTGAATTCTAAATAAATCACTGACAGAGTCACCAGCAAAGTACCATCACATCTCCTCCTCCATGCTTCATAGTGGGAACCACACATGCAGAGAACATCTGTTCACCTCTTCTGCGTCTCACAAAGACACAGTGGTTGGATCCAGAAATCTCAAATTTGGACTCATCAGACCAAAATGACAGATTTCCACCAGTCTAATGTCCATTGCTTGTGTTTCTTGGCTCAAGCAAGTCTCTTCTTATTATTGGTGTCCTTTAGTAATGGTTTCTTTCCAGAAATTTGACCATGAAGGCCTGATTCACACAGTCTCCTCTGAACAATTGATGTTGAGATGTGTCTGTTACTTGAACTCTGTGAAGCATTTATTTGGGCTGCAATCCGAGGTGCAGTTAACTCTACTGAACTTATCCTCTGCAGCAGAGGTAACTCTGGGTCTTCCTTTCCTGTGGCGGATCCAGTTTCATTATAGCGCTTRAWGGTTTTTGCGACTGCACTTGAAGAAACGTTCAAAGTTCTTGACATTTTCCGGATTGACTGACCTTCATGTCTTAAAGTAATGACTGACTGTCGTTTTGTCTTTGCTTATTTGAGCTGTTCTTGCCATAATATGGACTTGGTCTTTTACCAAATAGGGCTATCTTCTGTATACCACCCCTACCTTGTCACAGCACAATTGATTGGCTCAAATGCATTAAGGAAAGAAAGAAATTCCACAAATTATCAAGACACACCTGTTAATTGAAATGCATTCCAAGTTACTACCTCTTGAAGCTGGTTGAGAGAAGGCTAAGAGCTGTCATCAAGGCAAAGGGTGGCTACTTTGAAGAATCTTTTGTTTAACACTTTTTTGGTTACTACATGATTCCATGTTTTATTTCAGAGTTTTGATGTCTTCAGTATTATTCTACAATGCATAAAATAGTAAAAATAAAGAAAAACCCTTGAATGAGTAGGTGTCCAAACTTTTGACTGGAACTGTATAGTGGGTGTAGTAGGGTGACTTATTACGTTCTTTGAGCTGCAATCCTAAAACTTCTGTAACGCTGTTATTTTATTGAGATGGTCGAATCCCAAAATCAATCCCTAGCCCCTATTTAGGGGTTGGCAACCTTTACAACAAGAGTAGATTTATTTTCAAAAGTACACAAGAAACGAGAATTGAGGGAGCTGTACAAGAAATTGATGAGCCCTTGTTTTGAGCAATAGCGGCCATCGCTGAGATTGAAACATTGTAAATGTAAACAAACACTGTCCAAAACATGGTCAACTATATAATTTTGATATCATGGATGGTCAGTCCTTGCATACATAGCCGTCTATACATTTGAGATTCGTTACTTCTCTCCAGCCCTATCCCTCAGCTTCTTACGAAAACTGAAATTGTACACTGGATATTGACTCTGATCTGTCTACTGTTCCAGTACAGAGACAGTGAGCAGGTGGTCATCGAGGACAGGATGGAGAAAGAGGCCCTACACAGGCAGCTGGAGAAGGAACACATGGAGCGAGATGCAGCCACCAAGGTAATCATTAAACAATCTTTAATAACCATTGGGTCGTGGTCAAAAGTAGTGCACCATGTAGGGAATATGGTTTCATTTGGGACATAGGCTCTAAACCCCACTTGTCTAGCAAGGAAACCTGTCACATCCAGGGGCAGTGCAGTGTTTTATGCAATCCATCTTGTTTTATTTTATGACACTATTGACAAAAAAAAACTTATTGTGGGAAGCTTGTGGAAGGCTACCAGAAATGTTTAACCCATGTTAAACAATTTATAGGCAATGCTACCAAATACTAATTGAGTGTATGTAAACTTCTGACCCACTGGGAATGTGATGAAAGAAATAAAAGCTGAAATAAATCATTATCTCTATTATTCTGACATTTCACATTCTTAAAATAAAGTGGTGATACTAACTGACCTAAGAAAGGGAATTGTTACTAGGATCAAATGTCAGGAATTGTGAAAAATTTAGTTTAAATGTATTTGGCTAAGGTGTATGTAAACTTTCGACTTCAACTGTAGATACTTTTGTACCGGTTTCCTACAACATCTTCACAAGGTCCTTTGCTGTTGTTCTGGGATTGATTTGCACTTTAAACACCAAAGTACATTCATCTCTAGGGGACAGAACGCGTTCCTTCCTGAGCGGCATGAGGGCTGCGTGGTCCCATGTGTAACAGTATAACTTTATGTCGTCCCCTCGCCCCGACACGGGCGCGAACCAGGGACCCTCTGCACACATCAACAACTGACACCCACGAAGCGTCGTTACCCATCGCTCCACAAAAGCCGCGGCCCTTGCAGAGCAAGGGGCAACACTACATATTGGTTTCAGAGCAAGTGACGTAACTGATTGAAACGCTACTAGCGCGTACMCACTAACTAGCTAGCCATTTCACATCCGTTACACATGGTGTTTATACTTGTGTACTATTGTTTGTACAGATGAACGTGGTACCTTCAAGCGTTTGGAAATTGTTCCCAAGGATGAACCAGACTTGTGGAGGTCAACAATTGTTTTTCTGAGGTCTTGGCTGATTTCTTTTGATTTTCCCCCTCAAGCAAAGAGGCACTGAGTTTGAAGGTAGGCCTTGAAATACATYCACAGGTACACCTCCAATTGACTCAAATTATGTTAATTAGCCTATCAGAAACTTCTAAAGCCATGACATAATTTTCGGGAATTTCCCAAGCTGTTTAAAGGCACAGTCAACTTAGTGTATGTAAACTTCTGACCCACTGGAATTGTGATACAGTGAATTATAAGTGAAATAATCTGTCTGTAAACAATTGTTGGAAAAATTACTTGTGTCATGCACAAAGTAGATGTCCTAACCGACTTGCCAAAACTATATAATTTGTTAAGAAATTTGTGGAGTGGTTGAAAAACAAATTTTAATGACTCCAACAAAGTGTATGTAAACTTCTGACTTCAACTGCATGTTCCCTCTACCAAGTATTTTCAGCTCTTATTTTCTGAAAGCAAAAAATAAGTCACAACTGTCCCCTCTTTTGTTTATTATACCCCAACAGTCTTATTCCCTGTCTGTCGCCTGCAGATCCAGTCGCAGTGGAGAGGAACGCTAGTAATACGCAGCCTGGGCCCCTGTAAAAAAAAGCAAGTAGCCCAAGTCCAATAAAGGAAAGAAAAAGTGAGGTGTCCCGGCTTCAGGAGCGCCAGTGAAAGTAAACTCCAAAAAAGTATTGATCTCAATACCAGACATGTTACTTTTCAGTGTTCAATTCCTGATTACAGACAATCTAAGTCGACACTTGGCCTGTAGTAAAATATATCTTCAATGAGAACTGCTGTTTTTCTTTGACCTAGAGTATAAAGTTGGCATGGCTATTTTGAATACTACTACCAACAAGGTCCTTACTTAAATGCAGTCTAACAAGGGCAAGAATGGTAATAAAGAAGCGCACTCAGGAGACTGAAATGGGAAACTTTTATTAATGCACTTTAACGATAAAGCCAAATATTCATTCCAGAAAATAATAAAACATTTTACGTTTTCAGGGACAATTTCAGCAAACTGTAAAGACCATGTTAAGGTCATTAAAAAAAGGTCCTCTCTGTATGTGGGAAGTAGTACATACTTGTAAACAAATGGAATGCATCTATTTTACTGTACAAATGTCACAGGATCCAGACCTAGCAATAGGGGCACATGATTTCTGCTGGAGAAAGTCCAAGTCAGGCAGGGGGAAAAAACACTAAAATATCTATACAAAACATTTATACTAATATTTAAATCATCTTTAACTTCCCTTTTCAGAACTCAGTCTATCCAAAGGAAAGTTAATGGTAAAAACATACCTATGATATGTTTTCCCTTCAGAAGCTATGTAGGCAGAATCCCAGCCTACATCGATGCACATCCTTACAGTAAAAGCTATGTAGGCTGCCAGAGATATTACAATTTTAACTTGATTTTCGATAGACTCCGAGTTCTGAAAAGGGAGGCTGGGAATCTGCCTACAAGAGCCCATTCAATCAGTTGTCCTCAGGTCAGTCCTGACCAGAGTATTATTGTCAGCTCTGTGGCTAGCACTCCCTCATCCCCCTCCCTGGGAAGTAGAGGTTGTGTCTGCCTCAGAACTAAGAGTCAGTCAGTTAACCTGTCTTTCTGTAGGTAACACTGCAACTGAAAATGTTTTGCAATGGATAACATTTCTTATTGGACAAAAACAGGTAGTCCCTGTTTTTTTCCCCTGTTTGGCGCCTAATGAACAGACCAAATTAGCAACGTGTGCAGCAAGAGCCACATTTGTGTCTATAAAAACCATACACTAAAAACAACTTGATCATGAGAATCGGAAGGGTGTCTTGAACACTGTCAATAGCAAAATCTATAGACCGCTTTTACTTTCATGCAAGCTACATGTAGTGATAAAAAGATGAGTTCCGTGCATGAGGGAGACAGTGTCATATTCACTACTACTATGGTGTCACAACTCGCCATGTTGAACTCAACTGTGAAGGTGATGAGGTGGTTTGTAAAAAAAGACACAAATAAAAAAGACTTTTATTTTCTACAAAGTTAGTGTATGTTTAGCCCCAGACCGGCCCCAACCGCTCATCACTAGAGTGAACAATAATAAGAACCATTACTTCAGGATAGAAACGGAGACGAATGCAAAGGTGCAGGCTATGATGTCATGCTGTCAGTCAACCTGCCCTTGATTAGAGACTTGATTGAGCTGCGCTCAAGGAAGAACTTGCCTGTAAACACTGGTCTAGGATCAGCTTGAACCAATCCCACTCAAAACACTAAACCTTTTAAGAGGCTTGTTTTGTTTTCTTATAGAACTTTTTATTTGACTTGCCCTGGCACAGCACTTACGGACAGTGTCTACCAACACCCTGGGGTGCGGTGTCCAATCCATGTAGCTACACGAGACCGCAACTCCTTGTGGCAAAACACATAAATTGAAGCTTTATATACGAGTGATTCTACAGAAGTGGTGCAAATTGCAGTCCCACCCCCCAAAAACGATATATATATTAAAAAAACAACTCTACAAATGTATTTACCTCATGATATGTTGTAATTCAATCCAAGGGAATAACAAATATATTGTTAAATTAATATAGTACAAAGTCATTTTTTATACACCCATTTCTATTGAGAGTTGGCTGTCCTACACCGATTCCTAAACGTCATGTTTKAAAATAAAGCATTGAAGTAGTTTTTATTATTTCAATGGAACATCTTGAATTGTTCTATTATTACATCGAAAGATACTGATCTCATTAGTGCTTTTATTTCGAAACATCTTTCTATAAAAAATGCTGTCCCACCGTTTGATGTCACGACCGAAACACACACATTAAAAGACAATAGAGTGAATGTACCTTAAGCCACAYCCCTACAAATATCACCAGGTGATGGGATTGCACCCTGCTCCAGCATGGCCACATGGCGAGTAGTCCATCTGCAAACATTTTGTAGAAAATGAGTGAGCAAGTTGGTAAATCATCTATTTTTAATTAGTGTCATTAATTATATGTTTGGTGGGATGTCCATCTGTCCAAAWGAAAGAGCGCTATGGGGATTCTTTGAAGTCGGGAAACAGTCGCAACCGAAACAATKGACACCATGGAGATGTAAACTCAGCAAAAAAAGAAACRTCCTCTYACTGTCAACTGTGTTCATTTTCAGCAAACTTAACATGTGTAAATATTTGTATGGACATAACTAGATTCAACAACTGAGACATAAACTGAACAAGTTCCACATAAATGGAATCATGTGTCCCTGAACAAAGGGGGGGTCAAAATCAAAAGTAACAGTCAGTATGTGGTGTGGCCACCAGCTGCATTAAGTACTGCACCAGATTTGCCCGTTCTTGCTGTGAGATGTTACCCCACTCATCCACCAAGGGACCTGCAAGTTCCCGGACATTTCTGGGGGAATGGCCCTAGCCCTCACCCTCCGATCCAACAGGTCCCAGACGTGCTCAATGGGATTGAGATCCGGACTCTTCGCTGGCCATGGCAGAACACTGGCATTCCGGTCTTGCAGGAAATCACGCACAGAACGAGCAATATGGCTGGTGGCATTGTCATGCTGGAGGGTCACGTCAGGATGAGCCTGCAGGAAGGGTACCACATGAGGGAGGAGGATGTCTTCCCTGTAACGCACAGCTTTGAGATTGCCTGTAATGACAACAAGCTCAGTCCGGGCAGTTGTTGCCATCCTGTACCTGTCCCGCAGGTGTGATGTTCAGATGTAACGATCCTGTGCAGGTGTTGTTTCACGTGGTCTGCCCACTGCGAGGATTATCAGCTGTCCGTYCTGTCTCCCTGTAGCGCTGTCTTAGGCGTCTCACAGTACAGACATTGCAATTTATTGCCCTGGCCACATCTGCAGTCCTCATGCCTCCTTGCAGCATGCCTAAGGCACGTTCACGCAGATGAGTAGGGACCCTGGGCATCTTTCTTTTGCTGTTTTTCAGAGTCAGTAGAAAGGCCTCTTTAGTGTCCTAAGTTTCCATAAGTGTGACCTTAATTGCCTACCGTCTGTAAGCTGTTAGTGTCTTAACGACCGTTCCACAGGTGCATGTTCATTAATTGTTTATGGGTCATTGAACAAGCATGGGAAACAGTGTTTAAACCCTTTACAATGATGATCTGTGAAGTTATTTGGATTTTTACAAATTATGTTTGAAAGACAGGGTCCTGAAAAAGGGACGTTTATATAGAGGTCTCGTCTTTGTATCTATGCCATTATGGCGTCTGTGACAGCATGGGCAGTGCCATTGAGGCTATCTCCATTTTAAAGTTGCATGCGGCATGCTCTGCCGACTGAGCTACAAGAGGTCCACCATGTGGGTAGGGGACAAGTCCACACTTTATGAAAAAGTGTAGAGTATTGAGATACATATCCAGCAGGGCGATCCAACCATYCAAAACCCCAAACATTAGCATCGATTTCGCCAAAACATAGACGTCTATAATGTACTATGCTCTACTGCAGGGGTTCCCAAACTTTTTACTCAGGCCCCCTTCCAGCATTGGGGAATATCTGTGCCACAAGCACATTACTGACAAACTGTTCACACCCCTCTTGTTGGCTGAGAGAACATTTTGCCATTTTAAATCCTATTTCCTGCAAATCAATAGTCTAAAAAAACATTGCTAAAAGATTTTAACTGACATGGGCTAGTTGATCTGGACATTTCTGACATGTCATAAATAGCTCTCTAAGGTATGCAATGACTGACATGACAAGAGATACTGCTTATGCACTATCCACTTTCAAAGTGGCACCTTGTGCAATACACTACTATGACTTTAAGGAGTAAATTGAAAGCCGGACTGAGCCCCTCCCCCCCATAAAACACTCAAGACCACAAATTCGKTCTTTACGTGTCATCGTCTCAACTCACTGGGTCTGGATCTTGGGACCAATGCCCTGGTATAAATATCGGTCTTGGCTCCTGGATATTACTTTCGTCTTTGGTTTACAAATTTGAAGAAGACGATGCTTTCTGATCATTGGCTGATCACTCCGAACACATAGGAATACGCACCCAGTTCACTACTTTTAAATGGTGGAAGCCCTCAATAGCAATGTCTATACTAAAACGAATGATATCCATCTGAGTCCTCTATTGACACTGAAACACGTTATTTTCCCAACGCCTGTCATTTTGTTAATTTGGTATGCAAATAATTTCTCAAATGAATGTGTAATAAGGTTATTCAAAATTATCACTACTGTGCTGGTTCTCCCTTTACTGCAACGTTTACACTATGTTTCAGAAATTACATCTAGTGTTAAGGTAAAGATTTCAAATATGCAATACAAAGTGTGAGTAGTGTGTGTGTGTGTATATATATATATATAAGACGTGTGCAGACGTGTGCAGAAAGTTAGGGGAAAATAGGATACAAACGTGAATTTTTTCCAACCCCCAATTTGCACCACTTCTGTATAATAACCCATATACACTGAGTGTACAAAACATCAGGAACCTCTTTCTATGACAGACTGATCAGGTGAAAGCTATGATCCCTTATTGATGTCACTTGTTAAATCCACTTCAAATCAGTGTAGATGAAGGGAAGGAGACAGGTTAAAGATGGATTTTTAAGGCTTGATACAATTGAGACATGGATTGTGTATGTGAATGGGCAAGACAAAATATTTAAGTGCCTTTGAACTGAGTATGGTAGTAGATGCCAGGCGCACCGTTTGAGTGTCAAGAACTGCAACACTGCTGGGTTTTTCATGCTCAACAGTTTCCCGTGTGTATCAATAATGGTCCACCACCCAAAGGACATCCAGCTAACTTGACAACTATGGGAAGCATTGGAGTCAACATGGGCCAGCATCCCTATGGAAGGCTTTTGACACCTTGTAGAGTCCATGCCCCCAACGAATTGAGGCTGTTCTGAGGGTAAAAGGAGGTGCAACTCAATATTAGGATAGTGTTCCTAATGTTTTGTTCACTCATATATTTGTACACAACATTTTGAGAAAGAATAAAACAGAGATTCCCAGAGCTCCCTCTCTCTTTCTACTCCAGCATCGCTTTTGATTCAGCTAGCTCGTGATTTGACCACATAATAAAAAAATGTAGAAGACTGGTTCATTTAATAACAGCCATTTTAAGTGTTGGCAGCATCAACGTAACTGTTGCCCAAATGACTTTTTGTAGCACATGACTGTGTTACTTAGACAACTTCCAAGTCTCCGAACCCTTCCCCCTACCTGATCCCGCTGACATGCAAGGATCTGACATGTAACATGTAACTCAGTAACATGAATATGAGATGCATTAATAATAATAATAATAATGGTGTAAAATTTAACAATCCCTGGTGAACATAAGTAAAAGGAGGATGGAGAGAGAAGAGAGAGAAGACAACTGACTATTAGAAAATAAAAAGAACTCTCTTCCTTGCCGTCCAACTGACCGTTTGTCTGGAACAATCTCGGTTGTCTGTCTGTCTGTCTTTAGAGGATGCAAGTCGTAAGCAGTCTGTGTGGGGACACTGGGGGAAAGACAGTCATCCCTTTGTTCCCTCTCTCCATTGGGGAAGACATCTCTGGGAAGGCTGGGTGCCCCTGTATGGCTGAGGGGAAAATGGGGGAGCAGTCTTCTCTTCACACCCTTGTGCCAGGGGTGGTCGAGAGGGAAAGCCATGTAACGTACCCTCGGAGAGGGAGAGAGTGGGTCCTGTGTCTGTCCATCCATGAGAGTGAATGTGGAACTCCGCTGCCCTAAATGGCCAGAGGGGTAGTAATGGTGGTGGTGGGGGAAGTTGTGTGTTTGGGCGGGGCCAGCTCCAGGAGCGCACACACCGTCCCGGCCACCTGGGGGAGCCCTCTCTCCTCCAGGATGTGGAGGGGCAGGCACAGCTGGGTCTGAGTCCAGACGATGCACACACATACACAAAAACACACACACGCAAGGCAAAAGGAGGACGGAAAACAGGAGGGGAGAACAAAAAAGGATATGTCAATGGATGGKTAAATAATAATATCAAAAACTACAACCAAAAGATAACAGAAATCATCAACAAAAATGTAAAGACATGAAACTCAACATAATGGAAAAGGTGAATGGGATCCAAAAGCATGACCTTGAGGAGAGCATGGAAAAGGAGCAGAGGTGTGCAAACAGAAGCACAGGATTACAATAAGTAGGGACTGGTGCACTGAGATACCCACTGAACAACATATCCCACAGGAGCAAATATAAGTGTGTGAGTGAGTGAGAGAAAATGTGGTAACACAATCTAAAGTAGCGCGGAGAGAAGACAGACTACAGAGAGGAAGGAAAGAACAGCAAATATTTGGTTCATTTTATTGTGCAAGGAGGAGCTCTGGGAAAGAGTTGAAAGGTCAACAACAGTAGAGATCGGCACGTGGGTACACATCCTCTAACCAAACAGACCACTGACACAGAGAACATACACACCGCTCTTCAGAGCCAGAGGAGACATTACTCCTTGTCATTCAGCATAGACCAACAACAAACTACACACGCAGCCTGCATCCCGAATGGCACCCTATTCCCTATTGAGTGCACTACTTTTAACCAGGGGGCCCATAGGGTTCTGATCAAAAGTAGTGCACTATAAGGAATAGGGACCCATTTGGAACAAACCCAGAGTCACTTGCTCGCTCTTTCTCAAGGAATATGTGCTTTGTCTTCGTATAGAACAGTATAAGAGCACTCATTGCCATATACAGTGCCTTCAGAAACTATTCACACCCCTTGACCTTCCACATTTTGTTGTGTTACAGCCTGAAATTAAAACTGATTACACACAACGCCCCATGTCAAATGTGTAATTTTTTACAAAATAAATATCTGAAATGTCTTTAACTCCTTTGTTATTGCAAGCCAAAAATAAGTTCAGGAGTAGAAATGTGCTTAACAAGTCACATATTAAGTTGCATGGACTCACTCTGTGTGCAATAAGTGTTTAAAATTATTTTTGAATGACTACCTCATCTCTGTATCCCACATACAATTATCTGTAAGGTCCCTCAGTTGAGCAGTGAATTTCAAACACAGATTCAACCACAAAGACCAGGGAGGTTTTCCAATGCCTCACAAAGGGCGCCTATTGGTAGATGGGTAAAATAAAACAAAGCAGATATGAAATATCCCTTTGAACATGGTGAAGTTAGTAATTACACTTTGGATTGTGCATCAATTCACCCAGTCATTACAAAGATACAGGCGTCCTTCCTAACATACAAYGCCCCAGGAAGGAAGGAAACCGCTCTGGGATTTCACCATGAGCCTAATGGTGACTTTAAAACAGTGTAATGGCTGTGATAGGACAAAACGGAGGATGGATCAACATTGTAGTTTCTCCACAATACTAAGCTAATTGACAGTGAAAAGGAAGCCTGTACAGAGGAATATTCCAAAACATGCATCCTGTTTGCAACAAGGCACTAAAGTAATACTGCATAAAACATGTACAAATCAATACACAATTTGTCCTGAATACATTACTCTGTAATGCATTCATTACTCTGTGCCACTCTCCATATTTTCAAGCATAGTGGTGGCTGCATCATGTTATGGGTATGCTTGTAATAATTAAGGACTGGGGAGTTTTCAGGATAAAAAATAAATGGAATGGAGCTAAGCAGAGGCAAAAACTTGGGAGACAAATTCACCTTTCAGCAGGACAATAACCTAAAACACAAGGCCAAATCTACACTGGAGTTGCTTACAAGGAAGAAAGGGAATGTTCCTGAGTGGCATAGTTGTAGTTCTGACTTAAATCTGCTTGAAAATCTATGGCAAAACCTGAAAATGGATGTCCACGAATGATCAACAACCAATTTCACAGAGCTCACAGCTGTAATCGCTGCCAAAGGGGATTCTAACAAGCATTGGACTCATGTATTGAATACTTACCTAATCAAGATTAGGGTTTTACTTTTCATAATTCCCCCCCCCCCCACTTTGTCAGAGTATTTTCTGTAGATCGTAGACAAAATTTTGTAAGTTTCCCATTAGTAAGACAACAAAATGTGTAAAAAGTCTCAGGGTGTGAATACTTCCTGAAGGCAGTCCAGTCATATCCTGGGGCTGATTGTTACCACAGCTTGTGCCTACCTAGACTGGTCCCAGATTTGTTTTAACACACAAACAGACCTGGGATCAGGCAAGTGCTAAAATGGGAGTAGAGTGAAGTTGCCCCTAGACACTGATCGTGGGTCAGTTTTCCCTACTAATGGTTAAAGACGAACTGAAACATTTTATTAAGTCAAATGTGATAAAGAAGCAAGTTCAAACCCTTAAACCAGTACAAAAAAAACATTAGAAAATTGCCTCATGGACTAATGCGTGCCGCCATAAATGACATCACTTGAATGGTTCATCTGACAGGCAACCCAGATTACAATGCATGTTAGTTTCTTTATTGAGAATGTTTTCCTATCCAAGCTGCAGGCTTGGTTTTCTCTATCGTAATTGCTCCTCTTTCACCCCAGCTGCCAAACCTTGAATCAGATTACCAACCCACCCATGCTAGATTATGAAAACGAAATGTATAGATCGGCAGGTAAGGGTGCTCACGAGCGGCTAGACGTTCTTTACCATTCGGCCATCAGATTTGCCACCAATGCTTCTTATAGGACACATCACTGCATTCTATACTCCTCTGTAAACTGGACATCTCTGTATACCCAGTGCAAGACACACTGCTTGATGCTTATTTATAAAACCCTCTTAGGCCTCACTCCCCACCTATCTGAGATATCTACTGCAGCCCTCATCCTCCACATACAACACCCGTTTTGCCAGTCGCATTCTGTAAAACATTCTGGTCCCCAAAGCACACAAATCTCTGGGTCGCTCCTCTTTTCAGTTTGCTGCAGCTAGCGACTGGAACGAGCTGCAAAACACACTCAAGCTAGACAGTTCTCTACATTCAAAGACTCAACCCTTGACACTCTTACTGACACTTGTGGTTGCTTTGCGTGATGTATTGCTGTCTACCATGTTGGTGCTGCTACCATTGTGGTGTTGCTACCATTGTGGTGAATGTTGTCGTGATGTGTTGCTAATATGTTGTATTGTCATGTGTTGCTGCCATGTTGTGTAGTTGTCTTATGTCTCTCTTTATGTAGTGTTGCATTAACTGAATACTTGTTTTTCTAGCCCAGCTAGCCTCTTAGGTTTGGCACATCTTAAATCGCTCACTGTAAACCATATTGAATACTGTTTATGCATAGCGTACACCATCTGGCTGCAAAAGTGACTATTATTGTGGGTACTACCATGCAGTAAGCTAAGCTTTTTGCTGTTAGCTAGCTTGCTAACACAGTATGATCCGATGCCCATGTCAAAATTCCTGTAATGTTTAACACAGCTAGACCTTGCTCGCTGAATGAGCTCAAAAACTTATGCAAGTGGGTTTTTGACTGGACTATACAAGCTTATTCAATGCTAACTGCTTTGTTATTGTGGAAATCATGCATTTAACTACCTTACTAATGTCGGGTAATAGATCCGTAGTAGATAGTAGATCCGATGCCCCTGCAAAAAATCACCAATGTAGCATACATCTGAATGAGCTCAAAAACTTATGCAAGTGGATTTTTGACCGGACTATACAGGCTTGTTAACATGATTGTTATTATTTTATTGATGTTCCCTCTCAAATTGGTAGTTCTAGCTTTTAGTTTCTTCACTTCTTAATCAGTCTTGATCAAAAAGCCATGACTACAGTAGGCGCGCGGCTGCCCTACCATTCCCATGAGGTTATTTCAATATGGCTGTGGCCACACCTCTCTATGGGGCTGCAGGTAGCCTAGTGGTTAGAGCGTTGGGCCAGTAACCGAAAGGTTGCAAGATCGAATCCCGAGCTGACAAGGTAAACATCTGTCGTTCTGCCCCTGAACAAGGCAGTTAAACCCACTGTTCCTAGTCCGTCATTGTAAATAAGAATTTGTTCTTAATTGACTTGCCTAGTTAAATAAAGATAAAATAAGCTTGTGCTAGGCACTCTAAAAGACTGTATCATATTATGTTTAAAAAGTATTTTCAGAACATAAAATTGTAAAATGTAGGTTGATTTGAGCGTTTCAGTTCCTCTTTAAAGGTTAGGATTGGGGAGGTGTAGCTGATCGTAAATCTGTATCTAGGGGAAACATCTCCCCAGAGCCACAAAATGAGCATTATGACTGAGAGGGGGGCTGGATCACAGACGGTCAAGGAAAAAAAAGGTTCCTGTAGGATACTTGATTGTGCGTCAGCAAAGACTCAAAGGCTAACAAATGACCCTTGCCGACCTGCTCTCTTTTTGATTAGGCAAAAACTTCAGACTGACTTTGCAGCTTAGGCTAAGCTGTGCTAGAGTCAGGAGAGAAGAGAAGCGCAATCTGATTAGTCAGATTACTCGTGGTTGGTTCTTCTCAGGGGCCGGAGGAGGGAGGAAGCAGCACGTAGGCTACATATGACAAGCACTCCTACTTTGATGTTATCTGTGCAATGGAAGCGCTTTCGGGTGGGAAGGTTCCATCTAAAACACACACACCGGCACACGGACAAACTTAAGGCACAGGAGGAGGTTCAGTAGGTAGGTACAGTAGCGGACAGTTCAGTGACAACACAGCAATCTACAGGGTCTCGCTGTCTCTCTCAATGGGGGCAGTGCCCGTACATGACAGAAGGGTTACGAGGGAGCATTGAAGGTCCACCTCGCCACTCCTTGAGGAGATGCAAGTAACCTTCCCCAACAAGCAACTGGAACAAAAGATAAAACCTACTATATGGTATTTGGCATATGGAGTTGTGCCCTTTTCAGTGGATGGCAAACCAGGCAGCTGCAGGCGCTCCTCTTTGTTAAGGCAGAGTGGTACTAAGAGAGGGAGTGGTCCACTCATTCTTGTGTTTTTCCCTTGTTGAGTTCTGCTGACTGCTGTGTCTGAATAGATACTGCTGCATTGATGGAAAACACCGCAATATGAAATGAGAAGTACAGAGGAGTGCGAGTGGTGTGTGTGTGTTTGAGATAGTGTGTGTGTGCGAGCGAGCGAGCGAGCGCGAGTGCACAAGTGGTAGAGAGTCAGTTTGTTGTGGGACGATGAAGGTGAGGAAGGGATTGTGTTGTCCAGACAGACAGTTCAGAGGTGGGGCACCAGGTGGCAGTACAGGGCACACAGTACAGACATGATGGACAGATAGAAGAGGGCGAAGCCTGCCAGCTGGGCCGGGGGAGAAGGCATTAGGAGGGGGGGAGGAGCCATGGAGAGCAGGACCCCCAGCGTCCCGTAAACACAGCCTCCCCGGCCATCCAGAACCTCCTCCACTGTGCAAAGCCTCTCCTGTCCCATGGGAGTGGGGGAAGAGAATGGTGGAGGAAGGGGTTAGGTGGGGGGGAAGGCAAAGGATAAGATCACACAGATAGGGGAGGTTTTGTGTTTGGATGGACAGATGGAAGATGCATTTGAGAGGGAAGCGGAGGAACGGAAAGAGAGAGAGAGAAAGTTACTGTCATTAAGCGGTTTACAAAAGCTATGCAGGTTGCCAGTTTGTCAATTGAGTTAGCTGGAGTCAACTGATATAAACAGCAGGAACAGAGAAGTAGGCTAAACTGTTGTTGATACAAAAAGCAGAGCAGTAGAGGGAGTCTGTCTCCCTACTCTGTACAAGAAATCTTAAGACAGAAGAGAAAAACCTGCACTGTCTGAAAGTAGGTTTCAGCTATTTAATTAATTTGTTGAGGTCACTGTCTTACCTGTGGAACCCCGATCCTGCGACACGCCTCCAGAAAGTTCTCCACGTTCCGCCGACATTTGGCCATCGTCAGTTTGGGCTTGATGGACAGAGACAGAACGGGGACAATGGTAAGCACAATGACAGCGGTTGTGTCCCAAATGGCACCCTATTCCCTGTATAGTGCACTACTTTTGACCAGGACCTATAGGGCTATGTCACAGCAGTGCACTATATAGGGAATAGGGTTCCATTTGGGATGTAATCAGTGTCTGATCATAAGCCAAATGCAGATGTAAAAAGTTGTATTGATATGCTTGAAGTGTAGTGTTCCTGACAGGAAGACACACTGACAAAATGTATTCTAAAACTGATATCTCACCAATGCACACATGGTATGCACGCACAGCACACGCACAAGGTGCGCAAACACACAAACACTCACCACAGCAGGGGAGGGCACGTGGATGCTGGGTACGGATCGTGGCCGCACGTGATTGGCTAGATGGCAGAGCACGACCCCGTCGGTCAGTGCTGCTCCTAGGTCGCTTGGCAAGGACACTTTCAGACGCGATTCGATGTTCTACAAAATAGAGTACGACACAATTACAGGGGGATCAGCACATGTAGGGACAGGAGTTTTTCCTGACCTTGTGATCTSACCTGGGCTCATAAAGCATCTCAGAGTAGGATTGCTGATCTAGGATCAGGTCCCGTGTCCATATAATTGTACTCATTACGATCTGAAAGGAAAGACTGATTCTAGTTCAGCACTTCTACTCTGAGACACTTTATGAATATGGGCCAAGGAACCCAGTAGAAACTCCAGRCCCTAATGGCTTGGTCAAAAGGGGGGAGAATCTGTTCACCTTCCGCAGTTGCTCCACCAGAGCAGCCTCCTCTCCCATGGGGCCTTGAGGCTGGGTAGGGGTCACCTCTTCAGGCTCCGACCTGGGGGCAGAACCATCACCTGGGGAGGAAGACAGAACCAGACAGGCTCAAACATACACATACAAGATCAAAAGCTGGTGAAAGCAGAATGGATGCTAATCATTTATCCTGAAGAGGGGGAAAGTCCAGCTCTACAGACACAATGGTATGATCAGACGGCTGGCAAACAATTCAGAAGGCAAACTACAGCAGATAGAACTCTACAGCAACAGAAGGAACTTGAAGTAAGAGAGAGTTGGAACAAAACCAACAGAAAACTGAGCTACGAAACTGTAGGCCACAGATGCATGTTAGTCACTGAACTGAACTTGGAAGTCACTGAACCAGACAGACAAAACTCTGACCTACAGACAGACGGGATCACAAAACCAACAGAGCAGACCATCATACATAACAGTCAACACAAAAGCCGACAATATCCCCTCCCCCATTTAAAACATAGAAAGTCTTTCCATAAGCAAAATGATCTAATACTACTACCCCCCCCCCCGACCCCCAATTTAATTCTAAGGGTGTGAACCATCTATTTTGTTTGACTATCCACAGTATCGCTCAGCGACTGTGCAGGATCCCATCCAGACGTGTCCATCAGCCCAGCTAGTTACCAGAGCAATGTCACATGACACTCAATTGCGACATGCGCATTGCACACTCAAGAGGTAACAACACTCTCTTCTGAAAGCTCCCAAGGCCATGCAGCCAAGATCCAGAGGTTGTGATCCGGTGACATACCTCTCCTCTGCTCTTCCTTCTGGCTGAGGCGAAACAAGAAGCTGTCGGGCCTCTGTGCGGGTCCCCAGCAGGAGGGCGGAGTAACAGGGCCGGGGTAAGAAGGTGATTGGAGGGCTGCAAGCAGAACAGGAAGTGAGCAGGTGGGAGAGTGGTAGAGTGAATAGGGCGTGTAATAAAATCCTTTCAGATCCACAGGAACGTCTAGGGAGTAGTAGTCAATTTGGGATACAGTAAATTAGTAAGGAGAGGGGAAGGGTGTGTTGGAAGCTGCTCTAGTTCACAGCCATTTATACTCTGGTTTCCATGGAAGCCAGTGTGACTAGCTGCACCTAGCAGTGAAGGGCAGCAGGAATAGTRTGACTGGTGTCTTACCTGTGGGAGACAGGGAGGAGGAGCGATCCTCGCCCTGCTGAGTGGCCAGTCGAGTCCCAGCGGAGAGCAGAGGGAGAGAGGGTTAATTTCATCCCTCTATCAATTTGAGTCAGGACTGAAACTCCAGCAGTCATGCATAAACGGTTCTCTCAACAATACTTAGGTATATAATCACACCTCCGTTGGCACCAGAGATGTAATGGGGGAGAGTAAAGGCTCGTAAATATCACGAGAGCACCGTTTGACAACAACATTAGCGCTGTTAGCATTAGCATTCATCTTGCCTGTTTGGTGTTAACAAACCTATCTTTTACCGCCACATCAAAGATGGGCAACTGTTACATAGAAGAGGGTGGACTATGGGCATAGAGCCATGGAGCAGGCTCTCTGGCTGCAGGTAGGTAGAGTGCCCCTTAGGGTTAGCTTATAATGAACATATTCATGGATTAGATTTATAGACACCTAGTGCTCTCCTAATTGGTGCTCAACGCATTTCCATTGTAAAGGGGAAACTCACCGCATCCACAGCCAAAGTGTAACTCACACCTGGGTGATGCCAAGGCAGGCATTTTGCACAGGGGAGCGCACCACACATGCACTAGCCAAACTCTAACCATCACTAAACTGTCCCTGGACCAGTGTGTAGCAGCATGCTCCAAAATCCAAAGTATAAGGAAATGAAGAGAAAGAGACGGAAAAGGGAGGTTGCTCTGAAAAGAAGACGTGCAAGGTTGCAGTACCTGCAGTAGACACGTGGGGAAAATATCGTCAGGATAGGAGAGACGCCCATCTATGGACATCCCAGACACAGTAAGAGACTGGGGGGAGGTGGTCGGAGAGAAAGAGTGCAGGAGGACAAAAATAAAAGGAGAAATAAGGAGAGAGACAAAGAAGGAACGGGAACAGGTGGATTGAGGGATTTAAAAATAAAATCCAATGAGAATTGAGGAGAAAGAGTAACAAGGAAGCGTGAAGGAAAATAAAAAGAGACGTGGAATAATGGAGAGATTTATAAGCAGAGAGCGATACAAAATGGAGTACTGTTCTGTTAATTGAGTAAGCACAGTGCACACACAACATGCTGCAGATGCAGGCCACAAAACAACAACTTTGTGCATGTGTGTGTGTGGGATGGTATGTTTGCAGACCAGTATATCATTTTACATTTTAGTAATTTAGCAGATGCTCTCATCTAGAGCGAATTAAAGGAGCAATTTGGGTTAAGTGCCTATGACTTGGTTGGTTTGTTTGTTTGTATGTATTGCTGTGTAGTACTCCAACAATGTGCGACTCTGTGTATGCTGTGTACAAATAGTTGCTCCCTAAATGTGCATGTGAAACAAGTCAAATGTGTGTGTGTGTGTGTGTGTGTAGTACTGTAACCAAAAGTGTGTTTCACCTGCTTGTGAGTGCCAGGCTTCCTCTTTATGGTGTTGGTGTCAGTGTCTACCTCAAACACCATGCGAGGCTGGTACTCGCTCTAACAGTGAACCAGCCGGAGAAGGGAGAGAGAGAGACAGAAAATAAACACAGAAAGAGGGGAATCAGAAGAGAAAGAAGAGAAGGAGGAGAAGAGGGGTTAAGCCAGGACAGGTGGAAGCTGGTTACAATGCACCAGGAAAAAGGGACCTATTTGTTGTGCCCTACGGGCGTTGGTAAAATGTAGTGTACTATATATGGAATAGGATGCCATTTGGGACACAACCACTGTCTCTGGAACAGGTAAGTGAAAAAAAGTTTAGAGTTAGAAAGCATCGGGACAGGMAAGGATTCCAACAGCCAGCTGAAACCCAGAACCAAGCAGCAGGKCATCTCATTACTAAAATAACAGCATTTTCACACTACCGTGCTGACCCAAACCATACCATGCTGGTGTAGRTATTTCCATTTCCTTCCATGCACCCGATTACATATCTGGTGCCTGCCCCCTTTTAAAAAGGGACATTATACAAAAAAATACTTGGGTATTTTGTTCATTAGTCTAYTGTTGACAGTCACAAAATGTGCATGTCAACAGTTTAACTTTTCAAGACGAAGCACTGTAATGAAAGTGCTCGAACTAAAAGTTTTTTTTTAGTAAAATATACATTTTAAGTGAGCCGAGGGGCATGGTTAGCTCGACAAGTCCCGCCAAACCAGGCTGTAAATAAGCCATGTGTAACAAAAGCAGGCTGATCCTTGGGTTACACCGTACTGTGCTCAGAGTACACGAGCCAGAGGGGTACAGTTTGGGTTGGAGGAACGTTACTGTGAAAAAGGTTAATACCCAGAGTTGTGTTCATTAGGGCACTTGACAGAAAATGAAAATTTGCGTTTTATCCTAGTCCCACATGGAAGTTCAATCCGCTTTCTTGCATTTGGTGCGTAATGAACACGACCCAGTTAATGTTGTCAAACGCCATTTCTTTTACAGTGGCAGTGAATGGCGGAACGCATCGCTCACTGACCAAAAGATTGTTAGATGCAATCAGAAAGACCAGATTTCCACACAGGCATATGACAAAACACAGGTAACTGCCAAAATAAAGGAAACACCAAAATAAAGTGTCTTAATAGGGCGTTGGGGCACCACGAGCCGCCAGAACAGCTTCAATGCGACTTGGCATAGATTCGACAAGTGTCTACAACTCTATTGGAGGGATGAGTAKCATTCTTCTATGAGAAAWTCCATCATTTGGTGTTTTGTTGATGSTGTTGGAAAACGCTGTYTTAGGTGCCGCTACAGAATCTCMCATAAGTGATSAATTGGGTTGAGATCTGGTGACTGAGATAAACACCCTTTAAACCCTGTATGCTCCTTTGATACCCCTCTTTCAAAGTCATCTAGATCTCATCTAACCATGGTAGCCAAAATAATGGGCAACTGGGCATTTTTATACATGACCCTAAGCATGATGGGATGTTAATTGCTTTATTAACTCAGGAACCACACGTGTGTGGAGGCACCTGCTTTCAATATACTTTGTATCCCTCATTTACTTGCGTTTCCTTTTTTTGGGGCAGATACCTGTAAGTCTATAGATTCATTATAGTGTGAATGTGTTTAGCTATATAACCAAACAGTAGACAAGAGTGTCAATCTAACCATTGATGACTAGTTAGAGATGTAGGGGGAGGACTATGAAAGGTTATTGGGTGTTGACAGGTGGGTAGAGGATGGATAGAGAGCAGGTGACACACAGGTCGTGTTCCCATTTCCTACTGTTTTCCTAAAGTGGGCACTTGTTTACTCCGCCACAAGGGTTGAAAAGCATAAAGAATCATTTTTGTTGAAATAATGTTTTTTAAATTATTTTTTATTCCCCCAGAACAGCATTAGATTGGTGTAAGCATGCCATGGGGATACCATATTTCTTTCCCCAGTTGCTCCTTTTTAAAACAGTGTTATTCAAAGCCTGGGTCGAGACCCCTTGTGTGGCCGACCGGCAACTGCAGATGGGGTCGCCAAGTATTATTTCTAAATGAACATGACAGATTATTGTATGGAATGATAAAAGTTTTTGATGAAGATACCTTGAAAAATAAATGTTTATTGAGTAAATGTATTTATTGGTTTCTTTTCATTTTGATAAGAGATGAAAATGCAATGAATTGAAGGTAATTTGTTGATGTCAAAACCTAAATTGACAACTGTTTTATATTAGTGGAGAAAGAGTGAAGTAGTGCACACTTGTTGGCGAAGAAGGGAAGAAGAGAATGGGAGCACAGCCATGGCGCCTTACCATGAAGAGGGCTGAGTCGTCCGTGTGGGTGGAACGCCTGGAGGGGTACGCGTTCTGGCAGGGAGGAGTGGAAGAGAGGGAATGAGGACAGAACACACAGGGAAGACAGGAGGTGAGGATGGAGAGGGGGTGAGGGGGAGATAGCTAGGATATATAGCCAGGGCTCTAGACTAACATTTAACCCCTGGTGGCACAAACATTTTCAGTTGGTGGCACCAGCACATGATTTGGTGGCACCCCCCCAAAATAATTGTGCAGCGTCCCACAATAGAATACATTTGAGTCAGCACCTTATTAAGTCATTATAAAAAGCCCTTTACAATGCTTTATTAAGAAGTGTCATAGACTACAGAGATGGTATTCAATAAATGTTATTACATCTAACATGTCCAAACAGGAATGCATGATCAAAAAATACTTTGATACACAACCCTAAACCAGTTATTTTCAGGAATTTTGGGTTGACAATTAAGCTACTTTTGTTTTATTTTACTGTCACTATAGGGCTCCAGAATTCAGATGTTTTTTTGTCTTGATGTGCACTAATATTATTGGGTTATAGAATATGCATTGGTTGAAGCTCAATGTTACATTCAAATTCCCCTACCATCATATCTAAACCAATATGACACCAATGTCGATGAAAATTTGCAAATGAACTTGTTTGGCGGTACACAACACACTCCCCCGCCTCTTGTCATGATTTGTCTGGCCGTTGGCGGGAACCACTATACCGGATTTTTGACCGTTGTTAGCATTAGGGTCGTCAGACAATTTTTTCCCAAACCTAGCTCAAATTCTAGACGTCGGATTAATACGAGTCCACAGCGTCCATAAAATGAGCATTAGACTTGCCACCTTTCGGACTGAATAACTTTGTAGGTGAAATGTATAATGTATCCAGTGGTGGGATGTGGGGCTGATTTGCTTGTTATTTTGGCATTAATACCTGCCACATCAGTCAGCAAACAATGTAAAAAATAAAAAATTAACATTCATTGAGTTCATAAAGCAGCATACAAACTAAGTCTCATTTTTGTTTTCATGAGTAAGGCAGCTCCAAAATGCAGGTGTTTCAGCCTAGCTCAGTGCTTTCTGTGGTGGTGGGGCAAGCCAGCAGAAAATACAGAGCGTTGCGTAGATTCATTTTTTTATCACTCATGGGACAGTACAAGTCTAAGGTTAGAGCTAGAAAATGTATATTAGAAGTGTCCATCCAAAAAGGTCATTGGCAACACATAGAATGACATCAAATCACGTTATATCGACAGTAGCTTTAATTGGACTGATCATGTCAACATCTTACTTTCAAAGTCTTAGCTAGCAGTCATCAAGTCAACAATCTACTGGCAAATCCTTGTCATATGAAGAGAAATAATGAAGAGAAATGACAGCTAAAACGTATTGGTACTCATCGGCTATTGGACATTAACATTACACAACACGTTGGAAATCGCAAATTTAACAATGAGTGGTTTAGAAGGAATCAGCAGCTAACTGCAAGCAGTGCAAAGCAATCAGTAACATTAGCCTGCTATTCAATGGAGTGGCTGTGTGTGTGTGCTTAACCTCTGAAGGATCAGACCCTTTCCCCCCTAATTTTCGCCTAAAATGACATACCCAAATCTAACTGCCTGTAGCTTAGGCCCTGAAGCGAGGATATGCATATTCTTGATATTATTTGAAAGGAGACACTTTGAAGTTTGTGGAAATGTGAAATGAATGTAGGAGAATATAAATGTTTTAACCTTTATTTAACTAGGCAAGTCAGTTAAGAACAAATTCTTATTTTCAATGACGCCCTAGGAACAGTGGGGCAGTGGCAGAACGACAGATTTTTAGCTCGGGGATTCGATCTTGCAACCTTCTGGTTACTAGTCCAATGCTCTAACCACTAGGCTACCTGCCGCCCCAAGTATAACACGTTAGATCTGGTAAAAGATAATATAAAGAAGAGAAAAAAGCGTTAATTTTTTTAGTACCATCGTCTTTGAAATGCAAGAGAAGGGCCATAATGTATTATTCCAGCCCAGGAGCAATTTAGATTTAGGCCACTAGATGGCATCAGTGTATGTGCAGTTTTAGACTGTTCCAATGAACCATTGCATTTCTGTTCAAAATGTTGTATCAAGAGTGCCCAAATGTGCCTAATTGGTTTATTAATCACTTTTCAAGTTCATAACTGTGCACTCTTCTCAAACAATAGCATGGTATTATTTCACTGTAATAGCTACTGTAAATTGGACAGTGCAGTTAGATTAACAAGAATGTAAGCTTTCTGCCCATATCAGATATGTCTATGTCCTGGAAAATGTTCTTGTTACTTACAACCTCATGCTAATCGCAGTACCCTAACGTTAGCTCAACAGTCCAGAGGGGGACCCACCAATCCTGTAGAGGTTAATCACCTATTAAGCCTTGAGTTATTGTAAATATGAGTTTAATAACAATACATGTCAAAACACAGCAGACAAGAATGACGGAAAGAAGCTGGAGGCTGACAGAGCTGATGGAGCATGTCTGATGAAGGTTAGTGATAAAAAAATCAAGTAGATGTTTAAGCTTTCAGTTAAATGTGTACAGAATGTGACAGCATGTCTTACTTTTGTTAGGCATAAATAAATGATGTTCATGATATCTTAAAGGGTCATGCAGAAAGAGAGGCTTCTATGCAAGGCAGAGATCAACATGCGAGCTGTATAAGTGAGAGAGAGCAAGCATGCCCAGAGAAAGAGAGACAAGAAGCAGATCCAGAGCGAGAAGAACAGCAAGCAGATCCAGAGAGAGGGACAACAAACAGATCCAGAGAGCGGGACAACAAACCGATCCAGACAGGGAGGGACAACAAAAGATCCAGAGAAAGAAAGTAATTAAGCCGCTGCAACATATCCTTCCAGAAATTAGAGCAATTTAGACACTGGGCCCAGACAAGTGAAGCTGAATAGCTACCCACACTTAAGTTTTGGTACACAGAAAAGAGCATTTCAGCACTGCTGGTTTGAGAAACACAATTAGGTAGAGTATGCAGCTTTCTGCTTTCCATGTAGAGTTTTTGGCAAAAACATTCAATTTGATTATTTTGTCAGTAATGGCTGCAAAAATTGGAAAAAGCTTTGTTTATCTTCGGTAAACATGAAATGGCACAAACACACAGACAGTGTTGTGGCATGGCAAAGCTACCAGGCAACTAGCAGTCATGAGAACATTGCTCAGATTTTAACATCTGCCCATGCTTGTGATATTGCAGAGAGAAGGGAGTATCTGAGGAGAATTGTGGCGGTCACCTCAATGTTAGGAAGACGGACTCTTTCCGTGCCAATGATGAATCTAATGAAAGCACAAATAGATGGAACTCTCTTGAATGTATGGAGCTTTTGAAGGAGTTTGACCCTTTCCTGCAAAGGTACAATACTCCATCAAATGCGATGTCTCTCTCCAGAATCTCAGAATGACATGATCGAAAGCTGTGCTCAAGAGATTATGGACACCATGGTCTCTGAGATGTCAAAGTCTGGAATGTATGCCATTATGGCAGATGAGGCCAGGGATGGGCAGTTTGAACAGGTGGCTCTGTGTGTTAGGTATGTGACAGAGGGGACAGTTAAGAAGCGTTTACTAGCACTAGCAGAAATCAAGTCATTTTGATGCCCAATCGATAGCAAATGAGTTGCAACAGCAACTCCAAATGAGAGGGGTAGCAGGCCTAAAGTTCATTGCAAAGACCTATGATGGTGCAGCTGTCATGAGTGGGTTCAAAGGAGGTGTGCAAGCACATGTCAGAGTGCTGCATCCGGAGGCAATTTATGTACATTGCTAATTTCATGAGCTTAATTTGGTGTTGTGTCATAGTTGCAGGGCTGTTCCGGAGGCTGCTGAGTTTTTCAGTTTCTTGGAGAATGTGTATTCGTTTTTCAGTACATCCCTCGTTAAACACCACAAGTTCAAAGAAGCCCAGTCCAAACTTGGAATAGCATCAGCTGAACTTGTACAGCTCTTAAACACTCGCTGGGCATGCCAGCTGCGGTCCATAAATGCAGTCCTGGACACTTTAACTGCTATTTTTGATTGTCTATCTACCATTGGATCCCCCATGACTGTTAGTCTGAGAGCAAAGCTTCATAAGTTCTCCATCGTGTATTTGCTACTGATGTTTCAGTCCCTTCTTTCTATAACTGAGGGATTACACAAGTTCCTCCAGAAAGAGACTGTAGACCTGGCAGAAGCTTGTATCGGCAAACAAGCTGTATGTGACACACTGATAGGCAAACGCACAGATGCATTTGCCACAGAACTTTGACAGAACCAAAGCACTCTGTGAAATTCCCAATAAGTCCAGAGGCAGACGCAGCAAGAAAGCGAAAAACAAAGGAAAATGGGAAATTTTGTGGTGGGGACCTCCTTGGGTTTAGGCACAGAATTGTCATGTTCACAAACAATGAAAACAGAGTTGTTGCTCCCCTGCTTGGACAGGATGGTTTGTGAGCTTGACCAGCGATTCTTTACTGTAGATGCAGGTCTGCTCAAAGGCATACAGGCATGCAGCCCAAAACAACTTCCTAGATACATCATGCTAAACTGACTTTGCCAAGCACTACGGTATTGATGTTGAAACAGAAGAGATGTTGGTGGCCAGAAACTTCCTTGCCCGGAAAAGAGAGGCTGGATGTCCTCCCAAAGATATGCCTGCTGTGCATAACCTCCTGGATGATGATATGTTTCCTTCTCTGAAGGAAGTCATCCAGGTTGTCCTCACAATTCCTGTGAAAGGTCCTTTAGTGCACTGCGCCGGCTGCACTCCTGGTTGCGCAAGTTAAAGGGTCAGAAAAGGCTTGCAAGTTTTGCAGCCATGTCCATTGAGGGTGAAGTGTTTGGGCCACTAAGACATAATAGTATTATTGACCACTTTGCCACCTTTAAAAATAGGAGGTACAGTTTGATGCGTCCACCCACAAAATAAGCATCAAAAGAGAGAAGCAGGAGGAGCAGTTCTGTAATATAGGTTGTAATATTTGTTTGGGATCTTACTTAATCCGATTTTATTCCCAATTATTTTGCAGTTTTTTAAATGTTATTTAGCTCATTAGTTGAATTATGTTTTGCCCCATTGTGGATGATACATGTTCCATGTGTCTGAATTATTGGGTTAATTTTGAGCAACGATTAATAAAAGGGTGAAACTTAATTAAAGATTTTTTTCTAATGGTATAATATGACCTGCATGTCTCTCTCTCTCAAAATAACATCCAAAAAGTATTTTGGCTAGATTGTACCATTTTTGTGCCTTTTGTTGGTGTTGGATGGATGAGGACAGAGTGGACTTTAATTTCTTTATTTGGATAGAATTTAAGTAAGTCATATTAGATCAGTGTCTAACACAAACTATGAGACAGGTATACTTTTAGCCAATCTTGACCAAAAATAACCTTATTTTGATCGATAAGTTAGCTGTTGTTCATTTTGTTACCTGTCCGGTCATGTCAAAAATGCCGTTGCTGCCTCATTAGTATGCCTCAAGTACAATGGTACACTCCAATAAATATTTGCCACTTAATAGCAATAGTTATATACTTGTGTATGGGAGTCAAGATGGCAGCATTAAAGTTTGCCTTGCATTTGTATCCATTCTATGGACGAGTGGCTTCTGTCTGGCCACTCTACCATAAAGGCTTGATTGGTGGAGTGCTGCAGAGATGGGAGAACCTTCCAGGAGGACAACCATCTCCACAGAGGAACTCTGAATCTCTGTCAGAGTCAACATCGGGTTTTTGATCACCTCCCTGACCAAGGCCTTTCTCCCCCGATTGCTCAGTATGGCCAACTCTAATGGAAGAAGTTTTGAACCATCAAGACTCTTCCTAAAGAATGACTGAGGCCACAGTGTTCTTGGGGACCTTCAATGCTGCAGACATTTTTTGGGATCCTTTTTTGGTACCCTTGTGCCTCGACACAATCCTGTCTCAGAGATCTACGGACAATTCCTTCGACCTTATGACTTGGTTTTTGCTCTGACATGCACTGTCAACTGTGGGACCTTATATAGACAGGTGTGTGCCTTTCCAAATCATATCTAATCAATTGAATTTACCACAGGTGGATTCCAATTAACAACTCAAGGATTATCAATGGAAACAGGATACACCGGAGCTCAATTTCTAATCTTATAGCAAAGTGTATGAATACTTATGTAATTAAGGTAATGTCAAAAACATTTTTTTATACATTTGCAAACATTTCTAAAAACCCGTTTTCGCTTTGTCATTAAGGGGTAGTGTGTGTAGATTGATTGAATTCAAACATTTCCTCATCAATTTTAGAATAAGGCTGTAATATAACAAAAAGTGGTGGGAAAATGGAAGGGGTCTGAATACTTTCCGAATACACTGTATGTATTTAACGATATACAGCTAAAGGAAACTTTTAAAATGCCAGAAAAGCAAAATATTAGACTTTTGCCAAACACCTCGTAAGTACTTGTAAAATGTAGGTCGCCGCCATGCCCACTGTCAGAGTAGATCTGTTGCAAAGAAGCATCGGTGGTGGACCAGGACAACAACCTTGTAATGTTAATCACAGGCTATTCACCATGCTCTGTGAAGAGCGAGACCTTTTGGAGGTGGCCATGCTATGCCTGAAGGATGTACGGGCAGAAGGTTTGGAGCGCCCTATAGACAGCAGGTACCGTACCGTTACTACGCATTGTTTACATTTTAGAAGAGCTAGTTGGCTAGTAAGGAAGTAGCTAGCTAAATCACAGATTTTCCCGCATTGGCACTGCACGGTTTGATCATTTTGATGTGTATCGATTGGGTGAACGTGGATGTCATAAACGTCAAAACCTACTCAGAGGCAGTGCGTTTGTTTGCTAGGAAAGCAAGCCAGCTAAATAACTTGTGTCGCCCACAAGATAGTTGATTGCTGGTTACTGTATTTTACATATATATATTTTTTTAACCTTTATTTAACTAGGCAAGTCAGTTAAGAACAAATTCTTATTTTCAATGACGACCTAGCAACAGTGGGTTAACTGCCTTGTTCAGGGGCAGAACAACAGATTTGTACCTTGTCAGCTCGGGGATTCGAACTTGCAACCTTTCGGTTACTAGTCCAACGCTCTAACCACTGCCGCTCCTGTCATTGTAAAAAAAAAATTGATTGTGACACAATCCATTTTCAATGTCTGTTATTTGTAGGCTACCTTGAATCCATCCCATCTATAATTAGCTATTTTCTTATTACCATACTTCTGATTACTTTTACAATCATAAGCATTCTATTGTAAGGACCTCATGAATTTCTTACAATAAGGGCGCACTTTTATTTTATTTAACTAGGCAACTTAATAATCAATATGCATGTTTCAGTCATTACAGATTGACTGCCTATCGGCAAGTTACCCTGTGGGCAAGATGTCACTTGGGGAAGAGGAATAGAGTGCCTACTACGGATTTGAATATGCTTTTTATGACGGAAGGATTTGACCTGCTTATGAAGCCTACTTTACATGTTGTTTATCCTTCATCTATTTTATGCAGTCTACTGTAGTAAATTGTGTAATGAATAACATGTCTGTTACATATGAATTTATCCATGCTACTGTAAATTTCTTTATACAATTTAATTTACTCCACCACCAAATTGTTCCCTGTAGAGTATTTACACTAAAGTCTGCCCTCCTGCATGCACGGGCAAGTTCAGTTACTGTAAAGAACTAACGGTGCTTTTCAAAAAACGAGTTCAAATCATGACGTCAGTGAATTTACGTTCGGAAAGTCTAGAAAGATGCCAGAGTTTCTGAATTGGAATTACGAGTTGAATGACCGTTCAAAGCGATTTCGCCCAGTTCCCAGATGTTTTGAACGCACTCAAGTCGGAAATCAGAGATTTCAGAGTTCCCAGTTGATTTGAAAGTTATCGGGGCGCCTGGCTGTTTGTACATTACTTACAGTGGTTCCTTTGGTGAGTGTTGATGAGTGTTGCTTTCCATGTCACTGTTTATAATGTATTTATCCTGTACATTTGTTAGCCAGCACACCGTATTTCCCTCCGAGTTTAGATGTCTTTAATACCGTTTATCCGCCCATAAATAGGACGTTTTGATTGAGGTGACCAGGTAGAATGTGCGACCAATAAAACATTTTACTCGCACAGCGAAGTTAAAGGGTCGCAAAATGCGACTAAATGGTTGCAGTCTAGAGCTCTGCAAATTTTAAAGTAGGCACAAAAAAAGACGTCTTATATAAAATATTGTTAAACGACAATACATTGCTGGGGTCGTAGATGTTTCGTCTTTACCCTCAAGAATCAGTGATGGTATAACTGAAGGGGAGGGAGTGTGAAGGAAGGCACGTGACCACAATAGGAGCAAAAGAGAGGGATATGTGTGTGTGTGTGTGTGTGTGTGTGTGTGTGTGTATGTATGTGGGGTGAGGTGGAGGATTAATGGAGGACAATTGAAAGGGGGATGACATGGGGGGAATGAACACCGGACGTGACTGCTGAAGAAAATGCGTGGTCATGTTTACGGAGAGCCCCTGTGAATTTTTATTCAAACTTATGCTTTTTGTTGTTATATCTAGAACCTTTCATGCCAACACATACATTAACTCAGCATGGCGAGACCTTTAGAGTGAGAGAACACAGAGCAAAGAGGTCAGAGAGAGAGAGCGCAGTGTGTGGACTCACCTCGTTCTCCGTGGGACTCAGCTTGGTAGGACTTTGAGACACTTTGTGCTGTAGAGACCGAGAGACCAGTCTCAGTCATACACAATGCTCTCCAAAAGTATCCAAAATGTCTACTTAGAAAAAGCGCTAGAGAATGTCATTCATTTGAGGCCATTCTTATTTATCTTTTACTTTAACATTTTTAAACATAAGGCTACTGTAGACATACACAGCATCAGTGTAAACTCCAATAACGTTCCCCCACTAAATCCACCACTAACAGTGATACAAGAGCAAGACATAAATCAACAATAAAAATGAATAGTAGTCGGAGGAACCTTGACGTAGGTCATGACGGCATCCCGCTGCACTGAGCGTGACTTCTGCCTTTCCTCCTCGTACCGCAGGGCGGCCAACTGGGCCATCCTCCGCACACGCTCCACGCCCCCACCCGGCGCCCCGCTCGGACCCGCACCAACCCCAGCCCCTCTCTGAACACAGAGATGGAGGGGGGAGAGAGAGGAAGGGGAAGGAAACAAAGCGAGAGGAGAGAAACCAAGAGAGGAGAAAGATGAAGGAAGGAAGATACGGGGAAACGGAGGGAGAGGAGGCGGAACGAGGAAGAGAAGAGCGGAGTTGAAAAGAGGCGGTATCAACATTTAGACTCAATACATCAAGTTTAAAAACATGGAAGTAATTACGCAGTAATAATCAGTATTGGAAGCTGTACACAGCATTTAGACACACTTGGGTTACCTGATTATGAGAGGCAGAAGAGGCTGGATCATGTGCAGTCCTGAGGGAGGGGGGTGGGTGGGAGACAGATGGAGGAAGGGAGGGGGTTAAATGTGTGATCTAACTAAATACAGATTAGATTAGGGATCTTTATTTAGACTGGAGATTGTATGGTCTGTTGGGCACAGTCATTTGGTAAGTCAATTTGTTTTGTTAAAAACCAAACAGAGACACGACAGTAACACAGGCTGAGAATCTGCCATAGAGATGGGCTCATGTGTTTGTGTGAG
Organism: Salvelinus sp. IW2-2015; assembly: GCF_002910315.2. Lineage (NCBI taxonomy): Eukaryota > Metazoa > Chordata > Actinopteri > Salmoniformes > Salmonidae > Salvelinus > Salvelinus sp. IW2-2015. The sequence goes on along the minus strand of NC_036862.1, from coordinate 2,579,440 downwards.
AGTGTTATACATCACTGCTATAGGTCAACTTACAAGAAAGGTAGGGTGTGTGTGTACACGCGTCTTCCTACCTGTTCTGCAGAGAATTGTGTCGCCTCGGGTCGTCTGTCCTTGAGTCTCTGGAGGAGTTGGACTTGACTGGAGAGCTCTACAAAGAGACAGTCATCAATACACCAGCCACGATCTCGCTCATACCCCACACGCCACAAACGCGCACTCACACACGGAGTGCGTTCAGTTCGGTTCAATGTTAACTATGTTGTGTGAAGATTTGCCCTGAATGACACGTTTCCCTAAAACAGTGCGCACCATTCTTCAACAGCCTTTTGGAGGTACGTTTAGTCCTGTTTGGGGAGTGTGGCCTGATCAATACAAATTGCAAAACTCACGCAGCACACCATACACTATCGCTTCCTGGTCACCATAATCAGGTTCTTCAACTGGTCATTCAGAACAGTAGTTTCGGTTGAATTATAATATTTTTTCCCTCCCCAATTTCATGATGTATAATTGTGATCTTGTCTCATCGCTACAACGCCAACGGGCTCGGGAAAGGAGAAGGTCGAGTCATGAGTCCTCCGAAACATGACCCGCCTCTTAACACCCGCTCGCTTAACCCATAAGCCAGCTGCATCAATCTGTTGGAGGAAACACTGTTCAACTGACGACCGAAGTCAGCTTGCAGGCACCTGGCCCGCCACAAGGAGATGCTAGAGCGCAATGGGCCAAGTAAAGCCCACCCACCAAAACCTCCCCTAACCCGGACGACACTGGGCCAATTGTGCACCGCCCTATAGGACTCCCGGTCATCGAACCTCAGGCTGTAGTGACGCCACAACACTACGATGCAGTGCCTTTGACTGGTGCGCCACTCAGGAGGCCGTTTCCGTCGAATTAAACATGGCATACTGTTCTGTCGTGATTAACAGGCCCGCAGCCTTCTACATACAGTCCTGTACACACTGGGCCAGTCACACACAAGCGCACTCATGAACACACACACAGATGGTCCAGTAGGCGGAGTACGGCGCTTGTAAAAAATGTAAGTCCCATTGGATGAAAGAGTCTGCTGAATGGCATATATTCTATTTTATATCACACACACACTCACCTCTCCAGTGATGCGGCGCTCGATGTATGCCATGAACTGGGAGCTGAGGCTGATGGTTTCTGCTACTTCTCCTCTCCTACCCTCCTCTTCCTCCTCTCCCGTACAACTGTCTATAAAGTCTATCTGCTCCAGCTCTCCCTCTACTACAGACAGATAAAACAGAAAGACAGATTACCACCAGGTTCAAAGTAAAGACGACCAAAGATGTAGAATATACACTGAACAAAAATATGAATGCAACAACTTCAAAGATTTACAGTTCATAAGGAAATTAATCAGTTAAAATAAAATCAAGAGGCTCTAATCTATGGATTTCACGACTGGGAATACAGATATGCATCTGTTGGTCACAGATAACTTCAAAAGAGAAAGGTAGGGGCGTGGATCAGAAAACCAGTCAGTATCTGGTGTGACCACCATTTGACTCATGCAGCGCGACATCTCCTTCGCATAGAGTTGATCAAGCTGTTGATTGTGGCCTGTGGAATGTTGTCCCACTCCTCTTCAATGATGTGCAAAGTTGCTGAGTATGGAACACGCTGTGGTACACATCGACCCAGAGGATCGAAATATGCTCAATGGGTGACATGTTTGGTGAGTATGCAGGCCATGGAAAATCCGTGAAGAACACACTTCTCCAGCGTGCCAGTGGCCATCAAAGATGATTTCCCCACTGAAGTCAGTTACGACGCCGAACTGCAGTCATGTCAAGACCATGGTGAGGATGACGAGCACGTAGATGAGCTTGCCTGAGACGGTTTCTGACAGTTTATGCAGAAATTCTTTGCTTCTGCAAACCCACAGTTTCATCAGCTGTCCGGGTGGCTTGTCTCAGGTGAAGATGCCGGATGTGGAGGTCCTGGGCTGGCATGGTTACACGGGGACTGAGGTTGTGAGGCCGGTTGGATGTACTGCCAATTTCTCTAAAACGACGTTGGAGGCGGCGTATGGTAGAGAAATGCACATTAAATTATCTGGCAACAGCTCTGGAGGACATTCCTGCAGTCAGCATGCGAATTGCACGCTCCCTCAAAACTTGACATCTGTGGCAATGTTTTGTGTGACAAACTGCACATTTTAGAATGGCCTTTTAATGTCCCCAGCACAAGGTGCACCTGTGTAATGGTATTTAATCAGCTGCTTGATATGCCACACCTGTCAGGTGGAAGGATTATCTTGACAAAGGGGAAATGCTCACGAAAAGGGATTTAAACTAATTTGTGCACAAAATTGGAGTGAAATAAGCTTTTTGTGCATATGGAACATTTCTGGGATCTTTTATTTTTGCTCATGAAACATGGCATGTTGCATTTATATTTTTGTTCAGTGTATATTTCCACAGATGTATAATATAATCAGACTGAAATCCAGGCCCATTGTGCTACCATTCCACTCCTTGTACTCTGTGTCATATCCCAAACAGTCTGGCATGACAAGGAGTGGCAGGGAGTGAAATGCTAAACCAACAGACTGGTTCCCAAGCTAGAAAACCGTAGAATAATACTGGAAATACACTACAGTACAGTTCACACACAGACAGACATGCCTTGATTCTCACATGTGCCGTTGGTCACAGGATGGGAGCCAGACGCCCTGTGCTCCTCCCTCTCACGCCGCTGTCTCTGTTCTTTGGTGATCTCTGCCACACGCAGTGGCAGGTCCGACAACTCATCCGTGGGCTGTAGGTACACAAGGAATGAAAGAGAAAATGGATGGGAGAGGAATAAACACATGAATGGAGAGATTAGCTTCAACATAACTGTGAAATATTACACTACCTTGCAAACATAGAACCTTTGTGATGTCAACAACTACAGACCAGTATCCCTTCTTTCTTTTCTCTCCAAAACTCTTGAACGTGCCGTCCTTGGCCAACTCTCCTGCTATCTCTCTCAGAATGACCTTCTTGATCCAAATCAGTCAGGTTTCAAGACTAGTCATTCAACTGAGACTGCTCTTCTCTGTGTCACGGAGGCGCTTCCGCACTGCTAAACGCTAACCTCTCTCTCCTCTGCTCTCATCCTTCTAGACTATCGCTGCCTTCGATACTGTGAACCATAGATCCTCCTCTCCACCTCTCCGAGCTGGGCATCTCCGGCGCGGCCCACGCTTGGATTGCGTCCTACCTGACAGGTCGCCCTTAACAGGTGGCGTGCGAGAATCTGTCTCGCACGCACGTGCTCTCACCACTGGTGTCCCCCAGGGCTCTGTTCTAGGCCCCTCTCCTATTCTCGCTATACACCAAGTCACTTGGTCTTGTCATATCCTCACATGGCCTCTCCTATTTGCTATGCAGACGACACACAATTATCTTCTCCTTTCCCCCTCTGATACCAGGTGGGATCGCATCTCTGGATGTCTGGCAGACATATCAGTGTGGTGAGGATCACCACCTCAAGCTGAACTCGGCAAGACGGAGCTGCTCTTCCTCCCGGGAAGGACTGCCGTTCATGATCTCGCCATCACGGTTGACAACTCCATTGTGTCTCCTCCAGAGCGCTAAGAACTTGGCGTGATCCTGGACAACACCTGTCGTTCTCAACTCACATCAAGGCGGTGACCCGTTCTGTAGGTTCATGCTCCATACATTGCAGAGTACGACCCTGCCTCACACAGGAAGCGGCGGCAGGTCTAATCCAGGCCACTTGTCATCTCCCGTCTGGATTATTGAACTCGCTGTTGGCTGGGCTCTGCCTGTGCCATTAAACCCTACAACTCATCAGAACGCCGCAGCCGTCTGGTGTTCACTTCCAAGTTCTCTCACGTCACCCGCGCTCCTCCGCTCTCTCCACTGGCTTCCAGTTGAAGCTCGCATCCGCTACAAGACCATGGTGCTTGCCTACGGGAGCTGTGAGGGGAACGGCACTCCGTACCTTCAGGCTCTGATCAGGCCTTACACCCAAACAAGGGCACTGCGTTCATCCACCTCTGGCCTGCTCGCCTCCCTACCTCTGAGGAAGTACAGTTCCGCTCAGCCCAGTCAAAACTGTTCGCTGCTCTGGCCCCCAATGGTGGAACAAACTCCCTCACGACGCCAGGTCAGCGAGTCAATCACCACCTTCCGGAGACACCTGAAACCCCACCTCTTTAAGGAATACCTAGGATAAAGTAATCCTCCTAACCACCTCCCCCTTAAAAGAGTTAGATGCACTATTGTAAAGTGGTTGTTCCACTGGATTTCATAAGGTGAATGCACCAATTTGTAAGTCGCTCTGGATAAGAGCGTCTGCTAAATGACTTAAATGTAAATGTAAATGTAATTGCTCTTTGTTTCCATTCATGATAACTGACATGTGCACGTGTGTGGTGTAGGGCTGTGATGATTATGGAATTTTGGATCATGTATATAACCACAGTTGTCATCTTTGTTAAATGTTTTGAGCTTGTAATGCATCTTTGACAATTATCGACAACATAGCTTTGGAGACACCCCTGTCTTAAAATGTAATGGTTTTGACCTCTTGGWACTCAGTCGGTCTGTCATTTGGGGCGCACTAGAACCTTCAGCAGTGTAACTACATGTAAAACTTGATATGGAAAAGAGTTCCATGTAGTCATGGCTCTGTGTAGTACTGTACGTTTCCTGGAGTCTGTTCTAGACTTGGGGACTGTGAAGGGACAGCTTGAGGCATGTCTAGTATGCATGGGTGTCTGAGCTGTGTGCTAGTCGTTTGAATAGACAGCTGGGTGTGTTCAACCTCTAACCTCTGTCAATACCTCTAACAAAGACATGTAGTGATGCAGTCAATATCTTCCCTACTTTGAGCCAGGAGAGCCTGGCATGCACATCATTGATGTTCATTTTCTGTGTACATTTAAGGGTCAGACATGTTGCTCTGTTCTGGGCCAACTGTAAATTTGCCTATGTCCCTCTTTGTAGCACTTGACCATATGACTGGTCCAGGTGACAAAATTAGGGCCTGTAGGACTTATTTTGTTGATAGCAATGTCAAGAAAGAAGAGCAACGCTTTATTACGGACAGACTTCTCCCCATCTTAGCTACCATTGCATCAATATGTTTTGACCATGACAGTTTGCAATCCAGGGTTACACCAAGCAGTTGTCTGCTCAATTTCCATGTTATTCATTGCCAGATTTAATTGAGGTTTCGGGTTAAGTCAATAGTGTGTCCCAAATATAAAGCTTAGTACTAGTTTATTCGTTGCCACCCATTCTAAAACTGACTCTAGCTCTTTGTTAAGTGTTGCAGTGGTAACATGGTAATTTTGAGTCAGCAAATATACACACAGGCTTTACTTAGTGCAAGCAGTAAAGATAATCACCATTGTAGATGTCTTTACTTTGACAGTCATTTCTAAAGATTACAATTTATTTAATGTGATTAGTGATTAATTTGTTTCTGTTCCTTATTTTCAAAGCAGTTCAAATTGTATTTGTCACATGGGCCAAATACAACAGGTGTAGACCTTACAGTGAAATGCTTACTTACAGCCCTTAACCAACAATGCAGTTTTAATAAAATACCCCCCAAAAAAGCAAGATAAGAATAGCAAAAAATTAAAGAGCAGCAGTAAATAACAATAGCGGGGCTATATACAGGGGGTACCGGTACAGAGTCAATGTGTCAATGTTCGGGGGCACCTGTGGAGAGGTAATTGCGGTAGTTATGTACATGTAGGTAGAGTTAAAGTGGCTAAGCATAGATAATAACAGAGAGTAGCAGCAGCGGGGGGGAGCCATTTGATTAGCTGTTCAGGAGTCTTATGGCTTGGGGGTAGAAGCTGTTAAGAAGCCTTTTGGACCTAGACTTGGCTCACGGTACCTCTTGCCGTGCGGAAGCAGAGAGAACAGTCTATGACTAGGGTGGCTGGAGTCTTTGGATTTGTTGGGCCTTCCTGACAACGCCTGGTATAGAGATCCTGGATGGCAGGAAGCTTGGCCCCAGTGATGTACTGGGGCGTACGCACCACCCTCTGTAGTGCCTTGCAGTCGGAGGCCGGGCAGCTGCCATACCAGGCAGTGATGCAACTTGTTAGGATGCTCTCGATGGTGCAGCTGTAAACCTTTTGAAGATCTGAGGACCCATGGCAAATATTTTCAGTCTCCTGAGGGGGAATGAGTTTTGTCGTGCCCTCTTCACGACTGTCTTGGTGTGCTTGGACCATGTTAGTTTGTTGGTGATGTGGACGCCAAGGAACTTGAAGCTGCTCCACTACAGCCCCGTCGATGAGAATGGGGACGTGCTCGGTCCTCCTTTTCCTGTAGTCCACAATCATCTCCTTTCTCTTGATCACGTTGAGGGAGAGGTTGTTGTCCTGGCACCACACAGTCAGGTCTCTGACCTCCTCCCTATAGGCTGTCTCATCGTTGTCATCAGCAAACTTAATGATGGTGTTAGAGTCGTGCCTGGCTGTGCAGTCATGGGTTGACAGGGATTACAGAAGGGGCCTGAGCACGCACCCCTGAGGGGCCCCATGTGTTGAGGATCAGCATGGCGGATGTGTTGTTACCTACTTTTACCACCTGGGGGCAGCCCATCAGGAAGTCTTGGATCCAGTTGCAGAGGGAGGTGTTTACTCCCAGGGTCCTTAGTGTAACGGATGTGAAATGGCTAGCTAGTTAGCGGTGGTGCGCGCTAATAGCCTTTCAATCGGTGACGTCACTTGCTCTGAGACCTTGAAGTAGTGGTTCCCCTTGCTCTGCAAGGGCCGCGGCTTTTGTGGAGCGATGGGTAACGATGCTTCGTGGGTGACTGTTGTTGATGTGTGCAGAGGGTCCCTGGTTCGCGCCCGGGTCGGGGCGAGGGGATGGACTAAAGTTAAACTGTTACATTAGCTTAGTGATGAGCTTTGAGGGCATTATGGTGTTGAGGAGGGAAAGGGCAGTGTGGAGTGCAATAGAGATTGCATCATCTGTGGATCTGTTGGGGCGGTATTCAAATTGGAGTGGGTCTAGGGTTTCTGGGATAATGGTGTTGATGTGAGCCATGACCAGCCTTTCAAAGCATTTCACGGCTACAGGTGTGAGTGCTACGGGTCGGTAGTCATTTAGGCAGGTTACCTTCCTGTTCTCGGGCACAGGGACTATGGTGGTCTGCTTGAAACATGTTGGTATTACAGACTCGGACAGGGAGAGGTTGAAAATGTCAGTGAAGACACTTGCCAGTTGGTCAGCGCATGCTCAGAGTACACGTCCTGGTAATCCGTCTGGCCCAGCAGCCTTGTGAATGTTGACCTGTCAAGGTCTTACATCAGCTACGGAGAGCATGATCACACAGTCGTACGGAACAGCTGATGCTCTCAGGGATGTTTCAGTGTTACTTGCCTTGAAGCGAACATAGAAGTTATTTAGCTCGTCTGGTAGACTCGTGTCACTGTGCAACTCTCGGCTGTGCTTCCCTAATAGTTTTCAAGCCCTTCCACATCCGACGAGCGTCGGAGCCGGTGTAGTATGATTCGATCTTAGTCCTGTGTTGACGCTTTGCCTGTTTGATGGTTCGTCGGAGGGCATAGCGGGATTTCTTATAAGCTTCCGGGTTAGAGTCCCGCTCCTTGAAAGCAGCAGCTCAGTGACATTTTGACGGCCAACTAGCTGAAACATTTTGAGAGGGTTTATCTAATGTTCCTTTGTTAGATTTTAGCTCATCTTGATCTGGCTAGCATTAGTTGTTAATCTTATTGTTGTTGACGTACATAATTGACAGAGAGAGAGAGCCTACCTTTTCATGGTTGTTTGTTCAAAAGGACTGTAAAGTTGCCAAATGTAAGAGGACTCCCCTGGTATTTGCAGAAATCCATTCAGGTGTATTTTGTGGCTTTTGGCGAATGCATTCTAATGATCTAAAGTTGCGCTGTTGCTACTGTCTGTAAACACGCAGGCCTGTATGGCAAATGGCTTATTTGCATAAAGGCCTACTGCAGCTCTGATTGGCTATGGCGCACCGGTCTGCGTTGACTCCGGTCCATATTTACTGCAGTGTCTATTAATTGTTCAAACGCATGGCCGCTTTCCCACTCTATATTGCTATAGAATTTTCACAAATGCCTTGGTATATGTAATTCCCAAACATTCTAAGAATTAATGAACATTTTAAAATGACCATATCTAAGCGCTTGCATGTCCCAAAAAAAGAATGCTATTTTTTTCATTCTACATGGGGGTGTAATTTTAACAGATTTTAATAAGATTTCATGTGACTAAAATGCTGTCAGTTCCACTTTAAGGTCAACCCCGTTACGTGAACTGAACTCTCGTTTTAATATGGTGAAACCATACATTTTATAAACATTTATAAACATTGAACATCTAATAGAAATTATTAAAGATTTTTTTTACCAAGTTACACAACCCAAAAATTACTAGGAGGACCCAGAGTTACTTCTAATCTTACCCAAGTGCCTAACCGTGTGTGTGTGCCTTACCTAGTTGCCTGACCATCTTGTGGGTGTGTCTTACCTAGTTTGCCTGACCATCTGTGTGTGTGTGTTGTCGGTGTCTTACCTTAGTTGCCCTGACCATCTTGTGTGTGTGTGTGTGTGCCTTACCTGGTTGCCTGACCATCTTGGGTGTGTGTGTGTGTTTCTTACCTAGTTGCCTGACCATCTTGTGTGTGTGTGGTGTGTTCGTACCTAGTTGCCTGACATCTTGTGTGTGTGTGTGTGTGTCCTTACTAGTTGCCTGACCATCTTGTGTGTGTGTGTGTGTGCCTTACCTAGTTGCCTGACCATCGTGTGTGTGTGTGCCTTACCTAGTTGCCTGACATCTTGTGTGTGTGTGTGTACCAACCAAAAATTACTAGGAGGACCCAGAGTTACTTTTCTAATCTTACCCAAGTGCCTAACCGTGTGTGTGTGCCTTACCTTAGTTGCCTGACCATCTTGTGGGTGTGGTCTTACCTAGTTGCCTGACCATCTTGTGTGTGTGTGTGCCTTACCTAGTTGCCTGAATCTTGTGTGTGGTGTGTGTGGTCTTACCTAGTTGCTGACCATTCGTGTGTGTGTGGTCTTACCTAGTTGCCCTGACATGTGTGTGTGTGTGTGTCTTACCTAGTTGCCTGACCTATGTGTGTGTGGTGTCTTACCCTAGTTTGCCTGACCATGTGTGTGTGTGTGTGTGTGTGTGTGTGTGTGTGTGGTGTGTGTGTCTTACTAGTGTTGCCTGCCATCTTGGTGTGTGGTGTGTGTGTGTGTGTTTCCTAGTTGCCTGACCATCTTGTGTGTGTGTGTGTGTCTTACCTAGTTGCCTGGCCCATCTTGTGTGGTGTGTGTGTGTGTGTCTTACCTAGTTGCCTGACCATTTGTGTGTGTGTGTGTGTGTGTGTTCTTACCTAGTTGCCTGACCATCTTGTATGTTTGTGGTCTTTACCTTGTTGCCCTGACCATCTTGTGTGTGTGTGTGTGTGTGCTTACCTAGTTTGCCTGACCATCTTGATGTGGTGTCTTACAATCTTGTGTGGTGTGTGCCTTACCTATTGCCTGACCGTCGTGTGGTGTCTTACGATAGTTGTCCTGACCGATTTTGTGTGTGTGTGCTTCCTAGTTTCCTGAACCGATCTTGTGTGTGTGTGTGGTGTGTGCTTTAGTTGCCTGGACCATCTTGTGTGTATGTCTTACATAGTTGCCTGACCATCTTCTGTGTGTGGTGTGTGTGTGTCTTTACCGTAGTTGCACCTGACCATCTTGAGTGGTGTGTCTACCATCTGTGTGTGTGTGTTCTTACTAGTTGCCTGACCATCTTGTGTGTGTGTATGTGTCTTAACCTAGTTGCCTGACCATCTGTGTGTGTGTCTTACCACCTTGTATGTTGTGTCTTACCTAGTTGCCTGACCATCTTGTGTGTGTGTGCCTTACCTAGTTGCCTGAGGGTTGTGTGGTGTGTGTGCTTACTAGTTGCTGACCATCGTGTGAGTGTGTGTGTTTGTCTTACCATCTTGTATGTTTGTGTCTTCTAGTTGCTGACATCTTGTGTGTGTGTGTCTTCTACGCTAGTTGCCGTTACATCTTGTGTGTGTCTTACCTAGTTGCCTGACCATCTTGTATGTTTGTGTCTTACCTTGTTGCCTGCCCATCTTGTGTGTGTGTGTCTGTGCCTTACCTAGTTGCCTGACCATCTTGTGTGTGTGTCTTACATAGTGTGCTGACCATCTTCTGTGTGGTTGTGTGTGTGTCTTACCTAGTTGCCTGACATTCTTGTGTGTGTTCTACTTAGTTGCCTGATCATCTTGTGTGTGTGAGTGTGTGTGTCTTACCTAGTTTGCCTGACCATCTTGTGTGTGTGGTGTGGTGTGTCTTACCTAGTTGCCTGACCATCTTGTGTGTGTGTGTGTGTGCGCTTACCTAGTTGCCTGACCATGTTGTGTGTGTGTGTGTCTTACCTAGTTGCCTGACCATTGTGGGTGGTGTGTGTGTTGCCTACATCTTGTGTGTGTCTTACTAGTTGCCCTGCCTCTTGTATGTTTGTGTCTTACCGTTGTTGCCTGATTTCTCTTGTGTGTGTGTCTGTCTTACCTAGTTGCCTGACATCTTGTGTGTGTGTCTTATAGTTTGCCTGACCATCTTCTGTGTGTGTGGTGTGTGGTGTCTTACCGTAGTTGCCTGACATTCTTGTGTGTGTCTTACCTAGTTGCGCTGACCATCTTTTGTGTGTTGAGGTGTGTGTGTCTTACCTAGTTGCCTGACCATCTTGTGTGTGTGTGTGTGTGCCTTACCTAGTTGCTGACCATGTTGTGTGTGTGTGTGCTTACCTAGTTGCCTGACCATCTGTGTAGTGTGTGTGTTGTGTGCTCTTACCTAGTTGCCTTACCATCTTGTGGGTGTGTCTTACCTAGTTGCTGACCATCTTGTAGTGTGTTGTGTCTTACCTTGTTGCTGACCATCTTGTGTGTGTGTGCTGTGGCCTTACCTAGTTGCCTGACCATCTTGTGTGTTGTGTCTTACATAGTTGCTGACATTCTTCCTCTGGTGTGTGTGTGTCTTACCTAGTTTGCCTGACATTTCTTGTGTGTGTCTTACCTAGTTGCCTGACCATCTTGTGTGTGTGTCTTACCTAGTTGCCTGACCATCTTGTGTGTGTGTGTGTGTGTGTGCATTCTCACCTCGTTGCCTGACCATCTCTTGTCTCCACTGTCCACGCTGTTGAAGCCAGAGTCCAGTGCGCCATATGGCCGGCCAGGGTACAGCTCCTCCACACTAAGAGTACAGAAGATAAGATCAACTTTAAGATCACCTTGAGAACAGGACGTGGGTCAAAACACAAAGTCAAATGCTTTCAAACACTTCAGCTGCGCTTTACTTTTAGTCATGCAGAGATCACAGTTTATTTTGCAGATGAGCCCTGCATGAACACATCAATAAACATTACACTATACAAACACAATATATCAACAGGAAACAAAACCAAAACCAAAACCAAAACCAAAACCAAAAGCAAAACACAATAATTTGAAACAAAGCAATTTATTGAGTTGCAGTACAAGTGCAAAATTAAGGAAGTCACTTGACCCAGGTACCTTGTGTGTCACTGAGGAGTGGATAAGTCTGTCTGTCAGAGTATGGGGACAGCGACAGTATCTACTAGAGGTCGACCGATTAATCAGAATGGCCGATTAATTGGGGCCGATTTCAAGTTTTCATAACAATCGGAAATCGTTAAATTTTGGACGCCGTTTTTGCAGTTTTTTTTTTTTTAAAACACCTTTATTTAACTTGGCAAGTCAGTTAAGAACACATTCTATTTTCAATGACGGCCTAGGAACGGTAGGTTAACTGCCTTGTTCAGGGGCAGAACAACAGATTTTTACCTTGTCAGCTCAGGGATTCAGTCTTGCAACCTTACGGTTAACTAGTCCAACGCTCTAACCACCTGCCTCACGAGGAGCCCGCCTGTTACGCGAATGCAGTAAGAAGCCAAGGTAAGTTGCTAGCTAGCATTGTTGCTAGCTAGCATTAAACTTATCTTATAAAAAACAATCAATCATAATCACTAGTTATAACAACACATGGTTGATGATATTACTAGATTATCTAGCATATCCTGCGTTGCATATAATCGATGCGGTGCGCATTCGCGAAAAAGGACTGTCGTTGCTCCAACGTGTACCTAACCATAAACATCAATGCCTTTCTTAAAATCAATACACAGAAGTATATATTTTTAAACCTGCATATTTAGATAAAAGAAATCTAGGTTAGCAGGCAATATTAACCAGGTGAAATTGTGTCACTTCTCTTGCGTTCATTGCACGCAGAGTCAGGGTATATGCAACAGTTTTGGCCGCCTGGCTCATTGCGAACTAATTTGCCAAGATTTTACGTAATTATGACATAACATTGAAGGTTGTACAATGTAACAGGAATATTTAGACTTATGGATGCCACCCGTTCGATGAAATACAGAACGGTTCCGTATTTCACTGAAAGAATAAATGTTTTGTTTTCGAGATGATAGTTTCCAGATTCGACCATATTAATGACCTAAAGGCTCGTATTTCTGTGTGTTATTATGTTATAATTAAGTCTATGATTTGATACAGTCTGACTGAGCGATGGTGGGCACCAGCARGCTCGTAAGCATTCATTCAAACAGCACTTTCGTGCGTTTTGCCAGCAGCTCTGCTGTTTATCAATTCAAGCCTATCAACTCCCGAGATTAGGCTGGTGTAACCAATGTTAAATGGCTAGGTAGTTAGCGGGGTGCGCGCTAATAGCTAATGACAATGCAAAAAATTAAATTGTTAATTTATACGTTTTCAGACCCTTTGCTATGAGACTAAGGTGCATCCTGTTTCCATTGATGATCCTTGAGATGTTTCTACAACTTGGTTGGAGTCCACTTGAGGTAAATTCAATTGATTGGACATGATTTGGAAAGGCACACACCTGTCTATATAAGGTCCCATAGTTGCATATCAGAGCAAAAACCAAGCCATAAGGTTGAAGGAATTGTCCATAGAGCTCCGAGACAGAATTGTGTCGAGGCACAGATCTGGGGAAGGGTAATAAAAAATGTCTGCCGCATTGAAGGTCCCCAAGAACACAGTGGCCTCTATCATACTTAAATGGAGGAAGTTTAGAACCACCAAGACTCTTCCTAGAGCTGGCCGCCTGGCCAAACTGAGCAATCAGGGGAGAAGGGAGGTGTCCAAGTACTCGATGGTCAGTGACAGTTCCAGAACTCATCTGTGGAGATGGGTGAACTTTCCAAAAGGACAACCATCTCTGCAGCACCACCAATCAGGTCTTTATGGCAGGAATGGTGCCAGGTTTCCTCCAGATGTAACACTTGGCATTCAGGCCAAAGACCTCAATCTTGGTTTCATCAGACACGAGAATCTTGTTTCTCATGGTCTGAGAGACCTTTAGGTGCCTTTTAACAAACTCCAAGCGGGCTGTCATGTGCTTTTTACTGAAGAGTGGCTTCCGTCTGGCCACTCTACCATAAAGGCCTGATTGGTGGAGTGCTGCAGAGATGGGAGAACCTTCCAAAAGGACAACCATCTCCACAGATGAACCCTGGAGCTCTGTCAGAGTGATTATCGGGTTCTTGGTCACCTTCCCAACTGAGGCCCTTCTCCCCCGATTGCTCAGTTTGGCCGGGCAAACAGCTCTAGGAAGAGTCAACTGTGGGACCTTAGACAGGTGTTTGTGTGCCTTTCCAAATCATGTCCAATCAATTGAATTTACAACAACAGGTGGACTCCAATCAAGTTGTAGAAACATCTCAAGGATGATCTATGGAAACAGGAGGCACCTGAGCTCAATTTCGAGTCTCATAGCAAAGGGTCTTAATACTTACGTAAAAAGTATTTGTTAATTTTATTTGTAATACATTTGCAAAAAATTCTAAACTGTTTTCGCTTTGTCATTATGAGGTATTGTGTGTAGATTGATGAGGCAAAACACTTATTTAATAGATTTTAGAATTAGGCTGTAATGTAACAAAAATGGGGAAAAAGGGAAGGGGTCTGAATACTTTCCAAATGCATTGTATGCAAAAAAAGAAACATCCTCACTGTCAACTGTGTTTATTTTCAGCAAACTTAACATGTGTAMATATTTGTATGAACATAGGATTCATGAACTGAGATAAACTGAACAAGTTCCACAGACATGTGACTAACAGAAATGGAATCATGTGTCTCTGAACAAAAGGGGGGTCAAAATCAAAAGTAAGTCAGTATGTGGTGTGGCCACCAGCTGCATTAAGTACTGCAGTGCATCTCCTCCTCATGGACTGCACCAGATTTGCCAGTTCTTGCTGTGAGGATGTTACCCCACTCTTCCACCAAGGCACCTGCAAGTTCCTGGACATTTCTGGGGGGAATGGCCCTAGCCCTCACCCTCCGATCCAACAGGTCCCAGACGTGCTCAATGGGATTGAGATCTGGGCACTTCGCTGGCCATGGCAGAACACTGACATTCCGGTCTTGCAGGAAATCACGCACATAGCGAGCAGTATGGCTGGTGGCATTGTCATGCTGGAGGGTCATGTCAGGATGAGCCTGCAGGAAGGGTACCACATGAGGGAGGAGGATGTCTTCCCTGTAACGCACAGCATTGAGATTGCCTGCAATGACAACAAGCTCAGTCCGATGATGCTGTGACACACCGCCCCAGACCATGACGGACCCTCCACCTCCAAATCGATCCCGCTCCCGAGTACAGGCATCGGTGTAACACACATTCCTTCGACGATAAACGCGAATCTGACCATCACCCCTGGTGAGACAAAAGCTTGACTCGTCAGTGAAGACCACTTATTGCCTTTCTGGTCCAGCGACGGTGTGTTTGTGCCCATTGGTGAAGTTGTTGCCGGTGATGTCTGGTGAGGACCTGCCTTACTACAGGCTAACAAGCCCTCAGTCTAGCCTCTCTCAGCCTATTGCGGAGTCTGAGCACTGATGGAGGGATTGTGCGTTCCTGGTGTAACTCGGGCACTTGTTGTTGCCATCCTGTACCTGTCCCGCAGGTGTGATGTTTGGATGTACCGATCCTGTGCAGGTGTTGTTACACTTGGTCTGCCACTGCGAGGACGATCAGCTGTCTGTCCTGTCTCCCTGTAGCGCTGTCTTAGGCATCTCACAGTACGGACATGGCAATTTATTGCCCTGGCCACATATGCAGTCCTCATGCCTCCTTGCAGCATGCCTAAGGCACGTTCACGCAGATGAGTAGGGACCCTGGGCATCTTTCTTTTGGTGTTTTTCAGAGTAAGTAGAAAGGCCTCTTTAGTGTCCTAAGTTTCCATAACTGTGACCTTAATTGCCTACCGTCTAAGCTGTTAGTGTCTTACCGACCGTTCCACAGGTGCAT
This sequence comes from Salvelinus sp. IW2-2015, assembly GCF_002910315.2. NCBI lineage: Eukaryota > Metazoa > Chordata > Actinopteri > Salmoniformes > Salmonidae > Salvelinus > Salvelinus sp. IW2-2015. The sequence continues at coordinate 2,564,058 of NC_036862.1, read as the reverse complement.
GTTCATTAATTGTCTATGGTTCATTGAAAAAGCATGGGAAACAGTGTTAAAACCCTTTACAAGGAAGATCTATGAAATTATTTGTATTTTTACAAATTATCTTTGAAGACAGGGTCCTGAAAAAGGGAGGTTTGTTTTTTTGCTGAGTTTATTATGTGACTGAAGGGAAAAGGTGTGTGTGTAAAACTGTACTAGGGTGACTATGCAGGTCTGAATAAATAAACTTGTGAGTTGCGTGGCTAGCTTATGTTACTTTGCGCATCTTGTCTTCGGTGTCATAAACATTCCTTGGTTCATGCCTGAGCCTGGTAAAGAAATGAGGGGCCGTCATGACCTCCTCCTTTAAACTATTTGGCAGAACGCCCAGAACATGTTCTTTAAGTTAAGATAGGAGACGGTGCCAGAAATGCCGGAACCAACTCTATGAAATATGCCTATATAAAGGGAACTAAACGGGACTGCCAGGTTAGTGCTCCTGACAGACGTTCACTATGGTGCATCAAGTTTGTTGGAACCTCTCCAGCGCACTGATAATAAACAATGATTCATTTAAGTTTGACTGAGTGTCCCTGTGTAAGAATGTCCACAACACCTACCTGTCGCAAAACTTTTTGAAATGGAAAATTATTTACAAGGACATGTAGAGTTTTCTTATTGGACAAATTCAGGTTGGTCCCTCCCTGTTTTGACCTGCTTGGTTTCTACGAAATACACCCCTGGGATCCAGTGAGCATGATTCATTTTGTATATCTGAGTGTTTGCAAGGTTGTTGTTATGGTACCTCCCATTCTCAACTCAATGGATAAACTATCCCTTTCAGCTGTGCTGCCCTCATAAACTCTACCCACCTTTCTACCTTTTCTTTTTAACACTCCCTCACTTCCCATTGATCTCAATTTCTATCTCTCCTCCCCAAACAGTTTCTAGTAAAGTACCTATTAACATTTACAGAGGGCTCTGAGAAAGCATGAGAGATTGTAGAGCAAAAAATATAACAATTGTGAGGGAGAGATTAAAGTAGAGATACTGACAGAAAAAGACAGGAGCAGGGAGATGTAGAGGAAAGAGTGCCCCCTCTTTCTGCCTCTCTCCAGCTGTTCCTCTGCACACAGCTGCTTCCAAGACTGGCTTCTGCCTTATTATTGGCAGTGGAAGCGTGTGTGTGCAAGTGTGTCTCACCAGGATCCGAAGGGGATGGGTCTCCTGTCGTAGTCTGGGAGCTCAGGTGTAGTCTTGTTGGCCTCATTGTTCAGATACTTAAATATATGGATCATCCCCTTTATACAAATCTGGGAATGACAGGGAAAGAAACACATGATAGACAATAGAAGGAACAGTTTCACTAGGTTATATTAACACGTGTGGTGCAGGTCAACTGGAGTCAAGCTGAGAGTGTTTCCTAGTCACTGACTAGGAGCAAAAGGTGTGTTTGTATAGTCAGACTGTGTGCGTGTGTTACCTGTGCAGGTGGGTTCTGTAGTGGGTTGTTGTCCAGCACGATGCTCTGTAGGTGGCGCAGGTTGCGGTAACACACAGGGATGGATGTCACCTTGTTACAAGAGAAGTCCAGACGCACCAGGGGCAACTCAGACAGCTCTGTATGGACATAGGACACACAGGTTAACTTTAATCCCCTAGAGTCCATGTCTCCAATGCTTCCCACAGTTGTCAAGTTAGCTGGATGCCCTTTGGGTGGTGAACCATTATTGATACACACGGGAGACTGTTGAGCATTAAAAAAACAGCAGCGCTGCAGTTCTTGACTCTCAAACCGGTGCACCTGGAACCTCCTACCAGTTCAAAAGGCACTTAAATATTTTGTCTTGCCCATTCATCCTCTGAATGGCACACATACACAATCCATGTCTCAATTGTCTCAAGGCTTAAAAATCCTTCTTAAACCCCCCCTTCATCTACACTGAATGAAGTGGATTTAACAAGTTACATCAATAAGGGATCAGATTTCACCAAGTCATTATATGTCATAAAAACAGCAGGGGCTCTTACTGTTTTCTATACTCAGTGTTAATGGATTTAGTTTAGTGCCCAAAAAAGGGGGGTTAAATATGGGTAAACTAAATCCTGATCTTTGTTATTTAACCCCCCCCTGCCCCCAACGTGTGTTGTCAAGCGCTAACATGCCAGATTTATCTAATCAAGCAATTATGGTATTCTTTTTTATTCTCGAAATATACTTTTGTGTGTGGTCCAGGTGGTTGTGTATGTGTATGTGTGTCAGTGGAGGACCATCCTCCTCAGTGAATGTAATACAAAATAAATTGTATAGCATTTAGCAAAAAGTTTTCCTTTTTAGATAAAACTATACTAAATATAATCACGTCATCAAATAACTGATTAAAAAACATTATTTTGCAAAGAAGGTCAACAGTAGCCTCAACAGCACGCATTAAGGTAGCACCATGGTGTTGACGGAAGACAGCTAGCTCCCGTCCTCCTCTGGGTACATTGACTTCAATACAAAACCTAGGAGGCTCATGGTTCTCACCCCCTTCCAGACTTACGCAGTAATTATGACAACTTCCGGAGGACGTCCTCAAGCTTATCAGAGCTCTTGCAGCATGAACCGACATGTTGTCCACCCAAACAAAGGATCAGAGAATTAATCTAGTACTGAAAGCATAAGCTACAGCTAGCTAGCACTGCAGTGTATACAATTTGATTTATTTTACCTTCATTTATCTAGGCAAGTCAGTAAAGAACAAATTCTTATTTTCAATGACGGCCTAGGAACAGTGGGTTAACTGCCTTGTTCAGGGGCAGAACGACAGATTTTTACCTTATCAGCTCGGGGATTCGATCTAGCAACCTTCCGGTTACTAGTCCAACGCTCTAACCACTAGGCTACTAGTCCAATGGTTACTAGTCCAATGCTCTAACCACCGTCCCACCGCACCAAAATGTGGTGAGTAGTTGACTCAAAACAGAGAGAAAGACAATCGTTTTGAACTAATTCATTTCTTCCAGAATTAAGAAGAAGCAAGTGRGAAATAGAGAGATTGAAAGTGAAAAAAAGCAGCTAACTAGTTCAGCCTACTGAAACACCCTGCTCAAACAGAGGGATGCTATGTTAGCTAGTTGGCTATGACTAACCAACAACACTGGAACTCTTCCAAGTCAAGGTAAGCTTTTGGTTTTACGAATTTATTGCCACCGAGGCCCGCCGGTGTAACTGCTTACTGACTTACTAACGTTACTGCATGATTGTGGCGGGTTTACTAACACATTAGTTATATTACCTATGGTGACTATGACGTTACTTTCGCTAATATGGTGACAACGACGTAGGCTGTTTGTAGAGGTTTGGCTGAGAAAGTTTATTTTCCTCGCCTGGTCACATACAGCTGATTTGTTGTGCATTGAAGTCCTCAAGCGAAGGGAAGATGAATACAACGTGGCTGTTATGAGAGTGAACTCTATTCATTCCGCCGATTCTGTTGAAAAACGTTTCTTAAACAGAAGCAAACAGACCGAAACGGGGATAAACATATCCGAATTTGTCAAGTAGAAACTCTTTTGCAACTGTTGGACTAATGATTACACCCTATATCAGCTAGATGCAGGCAAGAGTGTGGAAAGCGGTATTCAATGTCACTGTCACCTCAAATTGTCTCTCGGCCTGTGTGCACATACGTTGTACTGGGTGAATGGAATATGAATGGGGGCCATCCAACATGCTGTAATAGAAATAAGGCCATGCTCATAAAAAAATCCTCATCTTAAACGACACTGAGCGCCACTGGTGTGTGTGTGTGTGTGTGTGTTGAGCAGTGCAGACACTGCGTCGGGCCAGGTGGTTGAGTGTGTGTGTGTTGACCTGGGGGCAAGCGGGCCAGGTGGTTGCGGCGGATGTTAAGGTCTCGCAGCGAGTCCAGTCGACCAACCTGAGGAGGCAGTGTCTGGATCTCATTACAACTCACGTCCTGGAGAGAGGGATGAGGAGAGAGGAGATTAAAAGGATGGCCTGGTTAAACGGTAATCAAACCACAACACAAAGACTACCAATAAGGGGGGAAAAAAACGGGAAAATCAACATGGTGGTTTTGACACGAAAACCCACGGCCAATTAAGCCCTAACTGTGTGCGTCTGTCTATACTGACCAGTTCTGTGAGCTGTAGTAGTTGGCCCAGCTCTTCGGGAAGGGAGACCAGCTTGTTGTTACAGGCGATCAGGACTTTCAATGGCAGACTGCACACCGGGCTGGGCAGGGTCGACAACTGGTTTCGACTGAAATCCRGATGAAAAAAAGACCAACAGGAGAGAGGGCGGAGAGAAAATTTAAGAGATGTTTTTGACTAAAGCTTAGTRAATTTATGTCCATTCAAATAGTTGTGATGGTGGATGTTTTCTTAAGTGTACTGGCAAGATGGCAAATGTTGATTATTATTAAACAAAGTTACAATGTTCAATGATGTTCTTGACATTCTATTGCTATTGTCTGGGAATACTTACAACCAAAAAGGTTGATGTTACAGACCAAAAATCTTTCAACCCTGTTTATCAGATATGTTGTGCCGTTTTTCTATGCCCAAAACAGATCGCTTTAATATTGGTTTATGAATGAACATGGGTGTCATTCCAAATGACACACTATTCCATATTTAGTGCTCTACTTTTATAGGGAATAGGGTGCCTTTGGGATGCTGACCATCTGTTTTAGGCATTACGCATCTTTACGCAGGTGTGTGTAGTATGCATGCATAGGCCGTCTTTATACGGTTAAGTGTACAAGTGTTATGTCGTGGGAAATTGCAAGATTATGTTATAATGCTTGTATTGCATAATATGTTTATGTGATATACGTGTCTATTATAATGTATTTCTTTGGACTCTAGTGTTGGCAGTTGCATTTCTTCCCTCAGCTGGGGCTCAGTCACTTGGGGCCCAGAGAGGGGAGAGGTCAGGCTTGTCTTTCACATATCCCTGGTGCTATGCAGAATATCAGAAAGGGAAGAGGACAGGATGGAACATTGTCTTCATATGTGAATGTATCTGTTAAACCATGTGAAGGTATGGCGTGATTAAGGGGGAACCAATTACTTGTCTCCACAATGTCTGTGCGCAAGTCACTCCCTCCTTTGGCATTGGGGGAGGTGTATGTCCTCTCTGATGTTGCACTTATCCTGGGATAGTGTATGACCTAGAGGCTCACTCCCCTCAGTGAGCTTGTCCAGGAGTGGGGTCAAGGGGGGGTTTACTTGAGATGGGCATATCTAGAGTTGACAATTGATTTGCGCCATTGGATGAGATGGTGTTTTTGTGCTATGAAGTACCAAGAACGGGATTAGAACCTCGTYTTAGGGACCAAACTGAACAAAAATGTATAGCGAATGTTATCTGGCTATGGGATACTCCTTTCTCAATTATAAAGTCCCTTTGTGAAGTGCTCCTAATATCTGTGGTTCGTCATGTAGGTTGAGAGGGGTGTATCGTGGCTATTAAAGATCTCTGTACTTTTGTGTTGTTAGAAATGGTGCCTCATTGAAAGTCAAATTCTATTGCAAAGCTCTTATTATTAAAGTAGTTAATGTAGTTTAAGTATAACTCTGACTGGTGTGTGAAGTTTGTAACTCTACTCATTTGGTAATGCAGAAATTAACTACCACGTGTCAAATTTGTAAATAGATGTGTACATCAGAATTTACTCTACTGTGTGTTTATCACCATATGTTCAGGTATGCGAGGGCCTGAGTGTCAATGGTGGAAAAAGTACTCAACTGTCATACTTGAGTAAAAGTAATAGAAAATGACTCAATTAAAAGTGAGTCAACCAGTGAAGCACTACTTGACTAAAAGTATCTGGTTTTAAATGTACTTAAGTGTAATGGTGGAGAAAGTACTCAACTGTGAATTTTATAAAAGCCATACATAAAATTCCTTATATTAAGCAAACCGGACAACACAATGTTCTTTTTATTTATGGACAGACAGGKGCACACAAACACTCAGACATAATTTACAAACACAGTATTTGTGTTAAGTGAGTCTGCCAGATTAGAGACAGTAGGGATGACAACGTGTTCTATTGATATGGACCATATTGCTGTAATGCCTGAGCAGTTTGATGGGGTTGAGGTCAGGCTCTGAGCAGGCCAGTCAAGTTCTTCCACACTGATCTTGAAAAAAACTATTTCTGTATGGACCCCATTTTGTGCACGGGGGCATTGTCATGCTGAAACTGGAAAGGGCCTTCCCCAAACTGTTGCCACAAAGTTGGAATCACAGAATCATCTAGAATGTCATTGTACGCTGTCGCGTTAAGATGTCCCTTCACTGGAACTAAGGGGCCTAGCCCGAACCATGAAAAAAAGCCACAGACCATTATTCCTCCACCAAACTTTACAGTTGGAACTATGCATTGGAGCAGGTAGCGTTCTCCAGGCATCCGCCAAACCCAGATTCATCCATCAGACTGCCAGATGGTAAAGCGTGATTTATCACTCCAGAGTCCAATGGCCGCAAGCTTTACACCACTCCAGGTGACACTTGTGCGGCTGCTCAGTCATGGAAACCCATTTCAGGAAGCTCCCGACGAACGGTTCTTGTGCTGACGTTGTTTCCAGAGGCAGTTTGGAACTCGGTAGTGAGTGTTACAACATAGGACATGCTTCAGCGGTCCTGTTCTGTGAGCTTGTGTGGCCTACCACTTTGCTCCTTGACGTATCCACTTCACAATAAAAGCACTTACAGTTGACCCGGGCAGCTCTAGCAGGGCAGAAATTTGACAAACTGACTTGTTGTAAAGGTGGCATCCAATGACGGTGCCATGTTATAAGTCATTGAGCTTAAATAGCAGAATCCACTCATTTGAAGAGGTGTCCACATACACTATATATACAAAAGTATTTCACATTGGTTTAGATGGTACAATGACGCTCTACACCAGGGTTCGTTCATCAACTAGGTTTGGCCTTGGGCCAAATGTTTTCTGAGCTAATAGTCGGTGGGCCAGAACATAATTAGCATATAATATTAGCACAATTAATAGGCCTACTCTACATATTGTGTAGACTTACACTACATTTTTAACACTTCTGACGAGAACATAAATTCAATGGCAATAATTTTTTTATGATTACACAAAAAAATTATTCTCAAGCATCAAAAGATGGAGAATAAAAATCGAAGTTTAAGGAATGTATGGTTTAATTTTTAAAATATKAACAATAATTTAATCTTTCAGCCGATATAAGACACTTAAATCTACCAAAATTTGTTGTTTCTCTAAAATCTGCGATCAGGCGCTGCACGATTTACAGCGGTCCCGTTGACAGGACGCTGATCCCTAAGAAGCTAGCAAGAGGAAATTTTAATCTCAAGTATCAAAAGGTGGAGAATAAAAATCGACATTTAAGGGTTGAATGGACAGCGATACGCATTCATCTTACCACCTTTCTCCAATGCAAAGTCTGTGGGTTATTTGCAATGAAAATGTTGTTTGCAAAGAATTCAATCTCATAAATCATTATGAATCTAAGCGTGGTACTTTCAGTGGTCTTCCCACGCCAGAGAGAGGCATGATGTAGAAAAATGTAAGAGTTAACACACAGAAGCAGAATCCTCCTTTGTGGCCTGACCCAACAACAGAAGGTCACAAGTGCCTCCATTAAAAGCGTCCTGGGTTCTAACCAAACACAACATGCCCTTCACAGACGTGGAGGTGTTTAAAAAGTGCATGGGTGACAGCTTTGGTGGAATTGGCTACAGACAAGTCTATGAATAGTATAATTGAGACTGTCAAACAGGGGCCCCTGTCTGCATCAACAGCATGCCGCCACGTCCATGCACTGGTGGATGATGTGCATAGGATTGTTCTGGAGGGGCTCAATCAGGTTGATCATTTTCCCCTGGCTATTGAACACTGATGTAGCACAGTTGTGTGTATATGTCCGTTAATTAGATTATTTTTCAATTTCTTAAAGAACATTAGACCAGTACCATTGTAATTTCAAACATGCCCATAAATGTGTTAGGGTGCCTGTATAACTTCTACATTTAAGACACTGAGGACGAGGGGGGGCTAAAAACATGTCTGCGATTCTGGGATTGGGTAGAGTAGTCGTTGTAAAATATTCATTTTCAATAGGGATATTCTACCCAACCATGAAATCAGAGTAGAGTTCCAGCGCTCCAGATCCTGTCTTATTGTGTCAAATAAGGGAACAAAATTAGCTTTATACTTTTGCTGGAATTTGGGAGTTACGAATATACCCAGATTCATAAAACCTGAAGGAGACCATTTAAAAGGAAATGGGGGAGCGGTAGTAGGTACAGAGCTAAGACTACCAAGTGGCATAGACTCTGATTTTGTTAAATTAATCTTGTAGCTTGAAAATACACTGAATAATTCAATAATATTAACAAGAGATGTAATTGAAGTCTCGGGGCTCGAGATGAATATCAAAACATCAGCATACAAGCTTATTTTTTGACGAACGTCACCAATGAGCAGACCCTGTATAGCAGGCGTTACTCTGATGGCCTCGGCCAATGGTTCCATTCTGAGCGCAAACAGGAGAGGGGAATAAGGATAGGCCTCTCTGGTACCTCGGTGTGTGGAGAAGCTATTAGACCTTAGTAAGGCTAGCAGCCTTCGTTGGTAGTCTTGAATAACATTAAAATACGCCTGACATTATTACATCAGTTAAAGCCCTTAACGAAGCCAGTTTGGTCCCCTTTTACAATTAAAAAATCTAATCAAATGCTATTGGTCACAGATGTTATTGCGAGTGTAGCGAAATGCTTGTGTTTCCAGCAGTAAAGCCCGAAAGGATGCTCTCAACGGTGCATCTGTAAAAGTTTGTGAGGGTTTTAGGTGACAAGCCAAATGTAGTCAGCCTCCTGAGGTTGAAGAGGCGCTATTGCGCCTTCTTCACCACACTGTCTGTGTGGGTGGACCATTTCAGTTTGTCTGTGATGTGTACGCCGAAGAACTTGAAGCTTTACACCTTCACTGTGATCCCGTTGATGTGGTTAGGGGGGTGCTCCCTCTGCTGTTTCCTGACGTCAACGATCAGCTCCTATGTTTTGTTGAAATTGGGTGAAAGGTTATTTTCCTGGCACCACAGTCCCAGGGCCCTCACCTCCTCCCTGTAGGCTGTCTCGTCATTGTTGGTAACAGGGCCTACTACTATTGTGTCGTCTGCAAACTTGATGATTGAGTTGGATGTGTGCATGGCCACGCAGTCATGGGTGAACAGGGAGTAGAGGGGGCTGAGCACCCATCCTTGTGGGGCCCCTGTGTTGAGGATCAGTTTAGTGGAGGTGTTGTTTCCTACCTTCACGACCTGGGGACGGCCCGTCAATTAGTCCAGAACCCAATTGCACAGGGCGGGGTTGAGACCCAGGGTCTCTAGCTTAATGATGAGCTTTGAGGGTACTATGGTGTTGAATGTTGAGCTATAGTCAATGAACAGCATTCTTACATTGGTATTCCTCTTGTCCACATGGGATAGGGCAGTGTTCAGTGCGATGACATTGTCTGTGGATCTTTCATCTGTGGGTCTAGAGTGTCAGGTAAGGTGGAGGTGATATGATCCTTGACTAGTCTCTCATCAGACTGGGGTAGGGAGAGATTCCGAACATGTTCAAACACTCCAGCTCCAACTGGTCTGCGCAAGCTCTGAGGACGTGGCTAGGGATGCCGTCTGGGCCGGCAGTCTCGCAAGGGTTAACACGCTTAAATGTCTCCCGTCGGCCACGGAGAAGGAAAGCCCACAGTCCTTGATAGCGGGCCGCGTCGGTGGCACTGTGTTATCCTCAAAGCGGGTGAAGGTGTTTAGCTTGTACAGAAGCAAGACATTGGTGTCTGCGATGTGGCTGGGTTTTACCTTTGTAGGTCGTGATTGTCTGTAGTTCCTGCCACATACGTCTCGTGTCTGAGCCGTTGAATTGTGACTCCACTATGTCTCTATACTGATGTTTTGCATGTTGACTGTCTTATGGAGGGAATAAGTACACTGTTTGTATTCGGCCATATTCCCAGTCACCTTGCCATGGTTAAATGTGATGGTTCGTGCTTTCAGTTTTGCGCGAATGCTGACATCTATCCACGGTTTTAATAGTCACAGTGGGTACAACATCTCCTATACACTTCCTGATAAACTCACTCACTGTATCAGTGTATGACAATATTATTCTCGGAGGCAACCTGGAACATACCCCAGTCCGAGTGATCAAAACAATCTTTAAGCGTGGATTCCGAWTGGTCAGACCAGCATTGAATTGTCCTTAGCACAGGTACTTCCTGATTGATTTTCTGCCTATAGAGTAAAATGGAGTCGTGATCAGATTTGCTGAAGGGAGGGTGGGGAAGGGCCTTGTATGCATCCYAGAAGTTGGAGTAGCAGTGGTTGAGGGTTTTCGCAGCGCAAGTACTACAGTCATTGTCTTGATAGAACTTTAGTTTCTCAAATTAGCTTTGCTAAAATCCCCAGCTACAATAAATGTKGCCTCAGGATATGTGGTTTCCAGTTTGYATAAAGTTTAGTGAAGTTCCTTGAGAGCAGTCGTGGTATCGGCTTGAGGGGGAATATACACGGCTGTGACTATAAGCGAAGAGAATTCTCTTGGGGAGGTAATACGGTCAGCATTTGATTGTGAGGTATTCTAGGTCGGGTGAACAAAAGGACTTGAGTTTCTGTACGTTATCACAATCACACCATGAGCAGTTAATCATAAAACATACACCCCCGCCCTTCTTCCCATAGAGAAATGTATTCCTCTCTTCACGATGAACTGAGAGAGCCATGTTTCCATGAAACAGAGTATGTTACAATCCCTGATGTCTCCCTGGAAGGAAATCCTCGCCCTGAGCTCGTCAACTTTATTATCCAGAGACGTAACAAAATCGCGTAAGATACTCGGAAGCGGTGGGTGGTGTGCTCGCCTCCTGAGTTGGTCTAGAAGTCGACTACCTCTCCTCCGCCAGCGGTGTTTTGGGTCAGCCTCTAGAATCAGTTCAATTGCCCTGTGCGGTACGAACAAAGGATCCGAGTCGGGAAAGTCGTATTCCTGGTCGTAATGCTGGTGAGTTACCGCCGCTCTGATATCCAAATGTTCTTCTCGGCTGTATGTAAAATAACATTTTCTGAGCTAATAATGTAAGAAAAAAAAAAGTTTAAGAACTAGAATCATGGCAGCCCTATCTGTCGGCACCATTTTGTCAGATCTGTGGCAATAAGTCGTGTGGCTAGGATTTTAGAAAGCAATTTCCTATCCACGTTCAGAAGAGCAATAAGGTCTGTTGGAGGAACAAGACTCTGGGCATTTCCCCTTTTTGAGAATAAGTGATATGTTACCTTCCCTCAGAGTTTGAGGGAGGTCGTCATTTGAAAATGAGTGGTTAAACATATCAAGCAATGGCTCAAGGATCAGGCCATGGAACTCCTTATAGAACTCACTACAAAACCCRTCTGGTCCTAAAGGCCCTACCATTTTGCAAATTCTCAATTGCAAACATCTCTTCCTTGGTAAGGGGCATTAAGGAGACCTCTGTTCTTCGGAAGTAATAGGGAGTTCAATCTTATAAAATAAGTCCTCAATTAGTTTGGGTGCATCATTGTCAGTTCTGAGGCATAAAGATCTGCAAAAGAAATCTTCAATGACTCAAAATCACATCCATCTCCCCGACGTCCACAAGATCGTGTTGAAGGGGAAATGCTACTTCTTCCATTAATTCACTTAGTATTTACATAATACAGTTATATGGGCTACTAACATTATTGTGAGTGCTTATCCAGGGCTATTTAGGTCTCATGCTGACAGTATTTTCTGTTTGTTCTGTCGTGACAGGAGCGGGCTATCCCAATACTTTTCTTTAAATGACTGTAAAACGCAGGTCAACTAATGTTGAATATTTATCGTTACTAGGGAGATTCCAGTAACCAATCATATTATATTATGATGTATTTAAAAGCTATTACAAAATCAGTTGTCATAAGCTGCATGACGAGCAGTTTATTTTTCGAATTATTGAGTTTTGATAGGCTATCTTAGTCCCTATCCTAACCTCACGTTCTACACCAGTGGGCGCCAACATGTTAAAAAGGAGCTAGAACGGAATGTGAAGAGCTATCGCCATTCTATGGAAGAAAAACTACGTTTCAAATCGTCGTGAGAAGTTGTATAAAACTGAACTAAAAAGAGAAATAAATAATAACACTCCCTTATCTATCCAAATGTGCTGTGAAAGGGTTGAGGGACAGATTGACGCCAGGATATGGTGAGTTTTCATAAGGAGAACGAGCTACCGGCGATTAGGCTAGCTAAGCTATTGCTAGCATTTTGAGAGTGTTCATACTGAACCAAGCATAGGCACAAGCCAATAACATTTAGTCTAGCTCAGTTATCGATCAATCAATTGAAATAGCAAAACGTGTATAGGTGTAAGCGCTAGTCCTTTGCATTGTCCAGGTTAGTTTAATGTTTAGTTCATGTGAGCCTGGTGCTGTAGTTAAAGTGTAAAGCATTTTGACAAAGTTTTATTTTCTCATACCTGTAAGAGATAAAAGCTAAGAGCTATATTCATGTTTATATGAAAGGTACTCATGGTATATATATATTGTGTGATCCTGTTTGTAAAACAGGTCAGGTTTTKTGAGTATGGATTCAGTTCCACCAAGGATGGCGAGCCGCCAGAACCCAGGACATCCATAAGATTTGCATGCAAAAACCTATTTCCCTTTTCCTTGGAGGACAATGAATTTGCACTGCCATACTAGTGTGGTAGGATTATTTGTTGCAAGACATCATTGCACCATCCCAAGGGACTGTCATAAGCACATTTAAGCACCAGCGTTTGATATGCACAGTCACTCACATTTGATTCCATCTCATAGTGGTCAGTCATTCTGAATTGGGTTTTTCTGTGAATTCATGTTAATTGTATTTCAATTAAACTTTGAACATTGAAATCTGAGATACCCTCAATATTAGTTAGTTGGCCTCCTGAGTGGTGCAGTCTAAGGCACTGCATTGCAGTTGCTAGCTGTGCCACTAGAGATCCTGATTCGAGTCCAGGTGCTGTCGCAGTCGTCCAGGTGCTGTCGCAGTCGTCCGCGACCGGGAGACCCATTGGGCGGTGCACAACTGACCAAGCATCGTCCAGGTTAGGGGAGGGTTTGGCCAGGCAGGGATGTCCTTGTCCCATCGCTCTCTAGCGACTCGTGGCAGGCCGGGCGCATGCACGTTGACACAGTGTATGGTGTTTTCTCCGACACATTGGTGCGGTTGGCTTCCGGGTTAAGTTGGCATCGTGTTAAGAAGCAGTGGTTAGTCGTGTTTCGGAGGACGCATAGCTCTTGACCTTCCCCTCTCCTGAGTCCGTACGGGAGTTGCAGTGATGAGACAGKACTGTAACTACCAATTGGATACCACAAAATRGGGGAGAAAAAGGGGTAAAAATAGAGTTGAGTGCACCCTAGTAAACTATAGGCGGGATTAGGGTTGCACATTTTGGGGAATATTCATAAATGGAACCTTTCCATGGGAATTAATGGGAATATATGCAAATTAATATCAATACCATTTAAAATGTTGATTTTTTTTTTTACATTGGATATATTTACCATATTATATGGAGACAGAAACATAAGCCTTTTACCTTATTATTAGTAGCCATAATTGCAAATGATTAAATCCTTCCAATAGAAATATAAAACAATTAAGTTACGAATTGAACTGTAATTTAATGTGTTGACTCTTCACATGGGATGATTACTGAATAACAAAAGGGAATATTGAATGATCCCCAACGATCCATCGCATCTCCTAATAACGTTTTCAACATACATCTGTAAAATTATAGTCTAGAAACTAAAGCTTTGTTTGTCTTCCTCTCAGGCTTCCATGTCTTCTACCTGGACCTCCTCAATGTTCACCAGACTCTGAGGCCTCATCTTCACTGTCCAACCTTGTTGAGGTAGGCTTGTTGTCAGACTCAAAATGCCTAAAATTTGCTCAGATGGCCACCAATTTTTCAACCCTTGTAGTGGTCAGTCTGTTGCGTGCTTTGATGTGTGTGTTCCCAAACAAAGACCAGTTGCGCTCTGAGGCGGCTGATAGTGGGATTTGGAGGATGGGGGCAACAGGGGWAAGAGCCTCAGATCCACAAAGTCCCTTCCACCAGGTGGCTGATGAGATATGTTGGCACGACTGCCATATTGCATCTCCATCCCTAAGCCCTTGCATGGAAGTGTACTTCACCAGACTGCCAAGAACCTTGCCCTCATCCAGGCCAAGGTGGCGAGACACGGTAGTGATGACACCACAGACCTGGTTGATCTCTGCACCAGACAGGATGCTCTTGCCAGCATACTTGGGGTCCAACATGTACTCTGCGGCATGTATGGGCTTCAGGCAGAAGTCTTCACACATTTTGATGTATTTCAGAACTGCAGTTTCCTCTGCTTGGAGCAACAGTGAAGTGGATAGGGCAGTACAGATTTCTTCTCTTACATCTGCAAGCAGAGTCTGAACATCAGACAGGATGGCATTGTCTCCCTCAATCCGTGCAATGGCTACTGCTATAGGTTTCAGGCTGCTTACCACTTTCTCCCAAAATACATCATCCAGGAGGATCTTCTTGATGTGGCTGTCCATATCGGCAGACTGATATGGTCATTTCTTGGAGACTCGGTCCCCTCCAGGAGACTGTCAGACATGATGACAACACCACACAGTTGTTGCTGGGCAGCTTCAATGTGGTGCTCTTATTCTTCTAACTTTGATTGGTGAGGTAAATTGCTGCAAAATTTGATGACCCTTCACATACCTAACCATTTCCTTGGCTCCCTTGTAGAGTGTATCCATTGTTTTCCATGCCATCCATGATGTTGAGGAGCAGATTCAATGCATGAGCAGCACAGCCAATAGGTATGATGTGAGGGTAGGACTCCTCCACTTTAGACCAAGCAGCCTTCACGTTCGCAGCAGTCATTTTTTATTTAACTAGGCAAGTCAGTTAAGAACAAATTCTTATTTACAATGATGGCCTAMCAAAAGGCAAAAGACCTCCTGCGGGGATGGGGATWAAAAAWAAATAAAAAAATAACATAATTAGGACAGAACACACATCACAACAAGAGAGGCACAACACTACATAAAGAGAGACCTAAGACAACATAGCAAGGCAGCAACACATGACAACACAGCATGGTAGCAACACATGGTAGCAACACAAAACATGGTACAAACATTATTGGGCACAGACAACAGCAAAGGGCAAGAAGGAAGAGACAACAATACATCACGCAAAGCAACAACAACTGTCAGTAAGTGYCCATGATTGAGTCTTTGAAAGAATAGATATTACTGTCCAGTTTGAGTGTGTTTGCAGCTCGTTCCAGTCRCTAGCTGTAGCTAACTGAAAATACCAGCGACCCAGGGATGTGTGCRCTTTGGGGACCTTTAACAGAATGTGACTGGCAGAACGGGTGTTGTATGTGGAGGATGAGGGCTGCAGTAGATAGCTAAGATAGGAGGGAGCAAGGGTTTTATAAATAAGCATCAACCAGTGGGTCTTGCGACTGGTATACAGAGATGACCAGACAGAGTATAGAGTGCAGTAATGTGTCCTATAAGGAGCATTGGTAGCAAATCTGATGGCCTAATGGTAAAGAACATCTAGCCGCTCAAGAGCAACCTTACCTGCTGATCTATAAATTATGTCTCCGTAATCTAACATGGGTAGGATGGTCATCTGAATCAGGGTTAGTTTGGCAGCTGGGGTGAATTACGAGCAATTACGATAGAGGAAACCAGGTCTAGATTTAACTTTAGCCTGCAGCTTTGATATGTGCTGAGAGAAAGACAGTGCACCATCTAGCCATACTCCCAAGTACTTGTATGAGGTGATTACCTCAAGCTCTAAACCCTCAGAGGTAGTAATCACACCTGTGGGGAGGGGCATTCTTCTCACCAAACCACAYRACCTATTTTTTGGAGGTGTTCAGAACAAGGTTAACTTCTTCGGGCTAGGGGGCAGTATTCGGAAGTTTGGATGAATGAGGTGCCCAATGTAAACTGCCTGTTACTCAGGCCCAGAGGCTAGGATATGCATATGCATGGCAGTATTGGATAGAAAACTCTAAAGTTTCCAAAACTGTTAGAATGATGTCTGTGTATAACAGAACTGATATGGCAGGCGAAAACCCGAGGACAATCCATCCAGAATTTATTTTTCAGCTCACCACTGATTACAATGGCTGGGAACGGGAATATAAAAGGAATGCCTCCCAGATTGYCAGTTGATTATTGACAAGTTTTTCCAACACTTTTGATAAATAGGGCAAAATAGAAATAGGCCTATAACAGTTAGGATCAGCTTGATCTCCCCCTTTAAATAAAGGACAAACCGTGGCTGCCTTCCAAGCAATTGGGAACCTCCCCAGAGAGGAGAGACAGATGAAAAAGGTTGGAGATAGGCTTGGCGATCATAGGGGCAGCAACCTTAAAGAAGAAAGGGTCTAAACCATCTGACCCAGCTGTTTTTTGGGGGTAAAGTTTAAGGAGCTCCTCTAGCACCTYGGACTCAGTGACCGCCTGCAGGGAGAAACYTTTTAGCTGGGCAGGGGGAAAAAAGAGGGAGAAGCATCGGGGATAGTCACATTAAAAGGGGTGGGAGATGAGGAAATGTTRGACGGGCTGATTCTATACCGACTATTGTACTGTTGATGTCTCATATCAAAGCTGCATGGCTGAGTCAAAATAGGAATCCTGACTTAATGAAGTGGTGATTAAAGAGCTCAGCCATGTGCATCTTGTCAGTAACAACCCCATCATCAACTTTAAGGGACATGGGCAGCTATGAGGAGGGTTTATTCTCCAGGTCGTTAACCGTTTTCCAGAACTTCTTGGGGATAGATATACAGAGAGAATTGCTCCTTAAACGAACTAACTTTGGCCTTCCGGATAGCCCGAGTGCACTTATTTCTCATTTGCCTGAACGTGAGTATGCGTGTGCCGAGCCTTTTGCCAAATGCAATTCGAGGTGGAGTAATTCTGCAAGATCACGGTCGAACCAGGGGCTGAACCTGTTTTTTTAAATCTCATTTTCTTTATGGGGGCGTGTTTGTTAACAATACCACTGAAAATATCAAAAAAGAAGGTCCAAGCGTCTTTGACAGAGGGGATCAAGCTGATTCTATACCATTTTAGAGGCCAGTTCATGAAGGAAGGCTTGCTCATTAAAGTTTTTTAGCAAGCATCTATGACAAATCAGGACAGGTCGTTTCACTGAGCAGCCATTACTAACACAGGCTGTAAAACAGTGATCACTAAGGTCATTACAGAAGACACCAGACTAATACCTATCATGATTATGTCGGTCACCAGTGCAAATACCTTCGGTGGTCCAAGGTCATTGATGACTGCCTTYAGCTCATCTGCAATGTAGAGACCGGTGTATCTGTTGTCCCTTGTGTCTGTGCTCCTGTAGAATACTGGTTGAGGGGTGGAGATGTAGTTAATTATTCCTTGCCCATGAACCTTCGACCACCCAGAGATGACTGCAATATAGTCTGCTTGCTCTATGATTTGCTTGACCTTCACTTGAACTCTGCATCAAGCAAATTAGTAGATAAAGCATGTCTGGTTGGAGGGGTGTACACGCTGGACGAAGAACGTTCAGAAATCTCTTCCAACACACATTGCCTGTGAGTATCAGAGGTGAACCACTTGCATACACAGCTTGAGCAAGACATGAATCAGCATTTCTCTGACTACGTTCCTCCATTGAGTCCAAAAAACTTCTGAAAAACTTCTGATTCCAGGAGGACCATGAACTGTTGCTATCGATAAGGTGTCTGATTCATCATTTTTCACCTCGAATAGAAGTAGAGGGACTTTTGTGAGAGATTGCTTGTTGTGAGCGCTGAGGGAACTTTATGCACTTGGCCAGATGATTCTGCATTTTTGTTGCATTCTTCACATATGATTTGGCACAGTATTTGCAAATGTACACAGCTTTTCCTTCTACATTAGCTGCAGCGAAATGTCTCCACACATCAGATTCTGTAAAGATTAGAAAAACATTAGTAAAAAAATAAATATATACACACAACTCCATGTACAGATAAATAGTTAAGCAATTAGATTAAACAACTCCTTTGTAAGATAAATGTTTTAAAATTAAACATTTATGGAAACAGGTGAATTAGCACTCCTCAGTTAGCAGGCTCAAGCAAGCTAAAACCCACATGGTAGCAAAAACTAACTAGCAGAAATTGTTAACAAGTTAGAAATGATTTAAACACACTTTGCTGTAGGCTACTATTTACTATTTAACAAAAAATCATGTATGTCTCATAAAATATATTCACCCCACCCAGTATTGTAATCAAAACTTACCATAAAGCATGTAGTCCTTGGCTCAGACAGTGTAGTAGTGTGGGCTCAATAGCATCTCATTAGTGTGCAAGATCTTGAGAATCAGCTGTACATGTGATGGAAGAATGCACTGTGCATGCAGTGGGTTGCAATTACCTTGAAATGGGGAGTTTAACCAAAATATGCCACAAGATCTAGAATTGCCTTGTGTATCCCACAAAAAAAATTCACTGTTATAAGCTAACTTTTTWAAATGAATTTAAGCAAAATTCCCAAAATTCCCAGGCTCAACTTCACATGGAAAATTTATGGAAATTTACCCGAAAGTTTCAGACCCTTTGCAACCCTACGCGTGATATATAGCCGATATCGAAGTCTATTGTACTGTTGATGTATTGAATTCATATTGAGCTCATATTGTACAAATTTCACTCGACGTGATACTTTTGTATGATTTTGGTGGGCTAACTTCCTTCTTGGGCCATTGCATTTGGGACTTTTTGCATCTCGGGTCCAAGATTTATTTATTATTATTAATTTTGGGGGGGATTTGGGGAACCAGTTGGGGAACCCTGCCCTACACTATACTAGCTTATTTATTCACAAACTGAAATAAGGCGAACTATTAGTTTTATAAACCAGGAAATGTCAGAGCAATTTCTGCATATAAGTAGTTTACACCACTGGTGTGTGTRCACGCCCGTTACCTTATGTTCAGGTAGGTGAGGGCCTGGAGATTGAGAAGACTCTCAGGCAGCGAGCGCAGGCAGTTCTGGTAGAGGTTAAGGTGTTCCAGAGAGACAAACATACACACCTCCACGGGCAGTTCTGGCAGACGGTTACGGGACAGATCTAAACAAGGGGAGAGAGACGTGTACGTCATGGTCATGCCACAGTTTATTTAATTTATTCAGACTGATAAGTTGGTTAAGAACACATTCTCAATGACAAGAAAGGCTGTGTTGGGATCTAGCCAGGGTTGTATTCACTAGGTACCAAATAGAAGAAATTGTACTGAAACAGGGAGTGATTACTTGAACTTGGTATGCACTGATGAATAAAACACAGGACATTTGGGCTCAACCCAACCCATACTCCTGTGACAAGTGCCATGGGATTTGTAAGGACATCGGTTGTCATCTCAACTGATGGACAGCACACTTTACAGTCCCCAGTCACTGTCCTGTGGAAAACCCTGCACAGCAGCTACATTTACCATGTGTTCTGTAGGCCTAAATTTATCCTTAAATGAATAAAACAGATTTATTTCAGTTTGTTCCTTTCAAAAGTGTAAATCAGAATTGTTTATAGATATTACGAATGCTTTGGTTTGCTAATAACCTAATAAAAGTATACTAAATGTACAAGTCCACTCAATTAGCAGGTTACATTTATAAACACTGTCGAAATGTCAAACAGATGTGCTTATTGCCTGTGGAGTATGTGAAATGCAGTAGAATTGTTATATTTTTATTTTCAGCTGTATCAGAACAAACAGTAAATGGAACAACAATACTGTAAATACCTTCAGCCCTGTTTCACGCCAACATGAGTACTCAAAATTATTTTCAAGAGAGTACTCCAACACAGACATTCTTTCAAACGCCCATCACTACTAAATATCTGACAAAAAACTTCCCTGAACAGCAGCTGTAAAGCAATATTCCCCTCCCTCAATCCACATAGCTTCTGGGTCCACTCTGTTTGCTAGCCTAAAAGCTGGTCATTTCTTATTAGTGTTATGCTAGCTGCATAAAAATATGCTACAGTGACAACATACATTTAAGTTAAAGATATGATTGTGATTTTGCTATCCTATTCCCAAGCATAGGTCTTTATTTTCTCCACTGCTTATCGTGATGTAATATTGTGATAAGAACTAGGGGTGAATGCTGGAAAACTTATCTACAGAAGTACTCATTTTATAACTAAAAGGTATTTTAATAGACCACTCATTCTGACTAAATGTGTTTTGTTGGTTTATATACGAGTAGGCCTATGTTACAAACAGCGACACAAAAGACCATTACCATCACACACAGACAGACTGTCACACACACCCGTGACGTCTGAAAATAGCTGACAGAGATAAAGGGAGGTTCTTCTCCCTCCAGTCAGAAGGCCTCAGTATCTTTAAGCAGCTCTTCTTGTGCTCGTCTAAATCAGTAATGTCGAACGAGCCTAATAGCTCATTTATATCTTCCTATAGCGGATCGCCGGGACCGCATTTTCCATTCATAAACCACGCCGTGGGCGGTTCTAAAACTACTTGCACGTTGTTAACCATTTGTTTAGACATTGCTCCGTCATGTTACCTTATGAGCTAACTAACTACCTCTTAACTTGACCAGTATATCCAAACATTTGGGGGCACAGACAGACAAAAGGGATAGCTTTTTCAGGAGTTCATGATCATCTGCGAGCAAGTATTTCTGTGTGTGTCTGTCACATATTGTTCAGTAATACTGTGCAGTGAGTGTTGCTGTATCCCGATGGCATTCCCAGCCAAGTCTATATTTATCCCCTGCAGCTGTGTGAGGATCCAGGATACAGGAAGCTGCTGCTCTCCGTAATGCTGTCTGCTTCCTACGCCAGCCAGGCTCTCACTCCAACCAAAGACAACCACGCCGAAAGATGCCCAATGACAGAAATATGGGCTAAGTCCAAATTCTCTCTCCTACTGTTGTTCACTCAATTAAGTTGGGAATTTTAATTGTCTTCTCTTTTAACAAAGAGAAGCCATTTGCTTTCCAAACTGTTTTCCCGCAATTGAATTTTTTTCTTCCACTGACAGTCCCAACTCAAATCAGCTATTTGGTATTTGCCGCGTGCGCTGCTCAAATTAGCCTTATGAGCCTATTTTAATATACTATCCCCATAGTAGAAAAGTTGACCTTTTCTATTGGTCAGCTTGTCGAGAAAGAAATAGCCCAAAGAGTCTCCAGGACAGTACGATAAATCCCAAATAGGCTGAGGCTACATAAAGAAAACTTGAAAAAGCAATGAATCTGATGCAACAGATCAGAACATTTAGCTTTACATTTTTATAAACTATTATTCTTAAAATTCTTAGTGCAGCAATGTGCACAAGGCAATGCGCAAATGTACATTTGGCTAACGGACAATTTAAAAAACGTTTTTTTTTTTTTTAACCAATAGAACATGAGAGAAATAGGCTACTGGTTTTAATGGCATAAGAAGTTTTATAAAACAATTGCCTCGAGGAATAAGGTCGGATTTTGCCTAGGCTACTTCGAAGCAAGGTAAAACATGCCTAATAATATGTAGTAAAACGTTCAGCTTTCAAACAATTAAGTAGCTATATGTTTTCAAAATGCATAATGCTTCCAGCTTATTGCAAAGTAATGAAGCCTGCCTTCCGTTGCCTTTGAATGACGAATGGGAAGCTCGCTTCAATTACCAGTTGAGAAATACAAACATTAGCAATTYTTTAATTGTGGCCCAAAAACTATTTTTAACACACGATTGGATTTAGAATTGATGCTCAATGATTGGGCTTATAAAGGCTCTGTATTTGTATGATGTGTGCGTGTGAAAAATAAGGTTCATAACGAATATACACATACGCCAATTTAATTCCACAAAATTATGCAAATGAACCCATAGACCGATAAACATTACCGGTCAAATGTATTTCCATCAACTGCTATTTTCCATCAACGAATAGGCAAAAAAAGCATAATTTCGCAATGGGATTTTTCTTCTTCTTCTCCTTGACAATTGTCTGTTGTCTTTTATTTATTGKCTTTTCTATTTATTTAACGGCCAAAAGCCGGCTAAYGGAAACCCTRATCAGGATATTTAATAAACCGAGTAGCAGCATAATTTATGAAAGCAAGTTAGGCTTGGGCGRTATCCAGATTGTCGAACCTTCMTACCATCCTCAGGGTATTCAGACACACRATCCTGTCTTGGAGCTCTACGAACAATTCCTTTGACCTCATGGCTTGGTTTGTGCTCTGTCATGCACTGTCAACTGTGGGACCTTATAAARACCGGTGTGTCTCTTTCCAAATCATGTCCAATGAATTGAATTTACCACAGGTGGATTCCAGTCAAATTATAGAAAMATCAARGATGATCAATGGAAACAGGATGCACCTGAGCTCAATTTCGAGTCTCATAGCAAAGGGTCTGAAGAGTTATAMAAAATAAACATACCTTACTTACATAAGTTTGCTAAAAATTATATTCTCATATTGTGTCCTCTGTAATACCAGTGCCATGCTTGGAAATGCATGATTTTATCCAAGGTTAATGGAAACCATGATAGTATAATGGCCTTACTGAAGAGCTCAGTGACTTTCAACGTGGCACCGTCATAGGATGCTACGTTTCCAACAAGTCAGTTCGTCAAAAKTCTTCCYTGCTAGAGCTGCGCCGGTCAACTGTAAGTGCTATTATTGTGAAGTGGAAACTTCTAGGATCAACAACGGCTCACCCGCGAAGTGGTAGGCCACACAAGCACACAGAATGGGACTGCAGAGTGCTGAAGTGTGTAGCGCGTAAAAATAATTTGTCCTCAGTTGCAACACTCACTACCGAGTTCCAAACTGCCTCTGAAAGCACAGTAACTRTACGTCGGGAAATCGAAATTGATTTATACTGGACACCACACAGGAAAGTATGACCACTGACATGTTTGCCAAGGCAGCCCCATTACCACCAGACAAAATGCTGGTATGCACAGTAACTATATCAGCTGGGAATTAAAATTAAAGGTGAGAGGTGCACATTGTTACTTTTGCAGAACATTACTTCCATTGTATTATGTAAAGGGTAGTTTATTTTATGGACCTGTTACTACATTTGAAAGTTATCAAAACAGTTTAGAATATCTACATAAATTCTCAAATTGCATTCCTATTGAAGGCTTCCTCCTGCATCTCACCATACATCTGCCTGTAGTTATTTGACTCAACCTGCAGAAGGTTGGTTTGTTGTGATTGAGATGGGGGCGGAAACAGCTGCRGGCCAGGTTCTGACAAACATATGGGTGTGTCTTGGTGGTGGCAAGTACACACCCAAGAAACACTGACAAACCACAACMCCAAGCTAAATCACGTTTGGCTTCTGTCACGACAGCCAGCATTTCTTGAGAAAGCCAAAAAAAACTATACCAAATCAGTGGGTGCAGTTCCCCTTTAATTTCTTCCAGCGWGCTCCTGCCTTAGATAACCGGTGTGGACTGGCCACAGAGACATGGGTCTGGCRGAACAAAACACAGAGGGAGAGAGAACAACAAGAGAGGCTTCTGCCAAGTTAACCAAGTAAGGCYTCAGTCTCGATCTCTTCTCCGTTTTCCTCTTTTCCTTTGTAAGGGTCTGGCAGTGTGAACTGTGTCTGGATGTAACCCCCAAGCATCGCCAAACTTGCAGGGCACACACACTGCATTGACTATGCTCCAATTCCTCAGTCAGTGCACACAGACAACAATGATCAGTGGAGCGCCCAGGCAAGAGGATCACAGACTTACTCAGACAAGGACATGTATACCCCCTCTCTGTCTCGCTCGCTCTATACAGTCAGGGTTGGGCAATATATCAAATTMATTTGAACGCATGTTTTAGCGCCATTTCCAAATGCCTCTATTGCATTTTTATAAGCGTTCTGTCCTTTTGGCCTGGTCTCTTTCGCTCATTTTGTGCTGTGAGCACCTTGCGACTCGCAGACACCAAGCCCCTCCTCCTGCCACTCAACAACAAAGACGAAAGCTGACTTCTTCCTCTGTGACAACAAGCCATTTAAACTCGCTATTTACATTTGAGGTTTGGTCCAACAGGTAGGCCATTCTGACACCAAAATGCCGAGAGACATTTTACCGTAGACTTGAACTAAACCTTTATAACAAAACCTTTTTTATGCCTCATCTCCCAAAATGTATAACAGACTAGGGTTGGGTGCAGTGGAGGCTCCTCTGTGGAGGAAGGAGAGGACCATCACCAGTGGATTCTTTTTTATACATGTATTGTAAAACATATATATTTTTTTAAAGATAAAACTATTCTAAATATAATCAAGACACCAAATAATTWAAAACACTACCAGTGGCCTCAACAGCACTCTGTGGGGTAGCACCATGGTGTAGCYGAASGACAGCTAGCTCCCGTCCTCCTCTGGGTACATTGAATTCAATATGAAACCTAGGAGGCTCATGGTTCCCMCCCCCTTCCAGACTTACACAGCAATTATGACAACTTCCGGAGGACGTCCTCCAGCCTATCAGAGCTCTTGCAGCATGAACTAACATCTTGTCCACCCAATCAAACGATCAGAGAATTGATCTAGTACTGAAGGATAAGCTACAGCTAGCTGGCACTGCAGTGTACAAAATGTGGTGAGTAGTTGATCSAAAAGAGAGAAAGACAATCGTTGAACAGTTTTGAACTAATTAATTTCTTCTAAAATGAAGAAGAAGCAAGAGAGAAAGAGAGATTGAAAATGAAGAAGAAAAAAAGCAGCTAACTAGTTCAGCCTACTGAAACACCCTGCTCAAACAGAGGGATGCTATGTTAGCTAGTTGGCTATGACTAACCAACACAACACTGGAACTCTTCCAAGTCAAGGTATGCTTTTGGTTTTACTAATTTATCGCCACCGGGGCCCGCTGGTGTAACTGTTTACTGACTGTACATTGTCACAGCATGATGGTATGGATTTACTAACACTTTAGTTCTATTAGCTATGTTGACTAAGACGTTACTTTAGCTAATATGGTTACAACGATGTAGGCTGTGTGTTGAAGTTATGATATGGTTTGGCTTGGAAAGGGTTTTGAGCCTGATCACATACAGTTGATGTGTTGTGCATTGAAGTCCACAAGCGAAGGGAAGAGGTGAGTGCATAGATGAAACAAGGAATACAACGTGGCTGCTATGAAAGAGAACTGTTTGCGTGTGATCAGGGGTGTATTCATTCCACTGATTCTGTTGAAAAACGTTTCTTAAACAGAAGCAAACAGAACAAAACGGGATTAAACATACCTGAATTTGTCCAATAAAAACTCTCGTTTGCAACTGTTGGGACTAATGATTACACCCTATATCAGCTAGATACAGGGTAGTGTGTGCAAGATGGTATTGAATGTCACCGTCTGTCCATGTCACTTCAAATTTGTCTCTTGACCTGTGTGCACCTACATTGTAAACTTTCCATATGCTTGGTTGTAGCAACCTCATGATAGGTACAGGGAAAATTTGAATATCCCGTAGTAGCCTAAACCTGTCACCGTTACATTGAACTGGGTGAATGGAATGAGTCATCCAACATGCTGTAATAGAAATAAGGGTATGCAAATAACCGCTACTGGTTGGGTGTTAACCAGATTTCCATATCTTCATACCGTGCCTGTGCCATCCCAGGATTTACGTTATTACTGGTAGTGCACACACAAGGGGAGCATTTCTTTTCTTCAAATAAATAAAAAAAGGCCAAAAAACTTACCAGAATGCTAACAAAATGCTAAGAAGTACTTAAGGTATTCTCAGCGGATGCTAGGTAATTGCTAACGAGAGCATGCAAACATTCACTAAAAAGACAGACAACCCAACTCAAAGTTACGTAAGTATCTCAAAACACAGTAGGCAGCAGCGATCTTAATCCAGGAGGGCTTTGTCTCTGCTGCCGTTACCAATAAGCTTGATCTTGCACGCTCACGTTAGCCACTCAGCTAACATTAGCAAAACCCAGCTGCATTTGGCACATCTTAGATAGTTAACTTAATAGTTATAAGATATATATAGCCGGCAAACAGTGAGTTTCACACAAGTGTAACTTAATCAACTCAAGACTCAATTTACCAAGCTCCCAGTTTACTTATTTTCTTTGTAAACAAAACACATGACAATCTCAAACTGCTGTTTTGGGAAACAAGGACTGGTAAGCTTCCTAATGAAAAGGTTCTTATATGAAAAATTATCTAAATGGGCGAAATGAACGTAATCTGCTTTACCTATTACTTAGTGTGCAAGTTGAATGCAAGTATTTTTTTAAAGTACAAATTTTCAAAGCCCAAAAAACATCAATTACCCGAATGCTACTAAAATGCTAACAAGTACTAAGGAATCCTCTTTAGGGACGCCAACTAAATGCTAACATGCGCATTGTAAACATGTTGTACAGTTTCTCACCTAAACTATACAAGGAACTAAAAAATGCTACTCACAAAAATAATATTAGCCAGCAAGGCTCTTGACCCAGGAGTGGATTCTCTGCTGTTACCAAGCGAATGCTTGATTTTGGAAGACGCTCACCACTTAGCTAGACAGCTAACTAGCTACTAAATTGTGTGCTTGTAAACAAACACCACATGACATGTGCCTGAGGACTACCGTAAGCAACATTTCTCATTTTGAGAAATAAGCATTTTTTTTTATCCCGGTAGGTCACTTGATTTCAATATGTAAACAAGGTGAACAGACTGTTGTTCAAACAGTTAGAGACAGACAGAAGGGTGTATTCATAACAGTTAAACTGTTCCACCATGTAAGCAAGCAAATATACACTGTGTACACAAAATATTAAGAACTTAGTAAAATGTAGTCGCACCCCCCATTTGCCTCAATTCGTTGGGGCATGGACTCTACAATGACTCCAACGCATCCAACAGTTGTCAAGTTGGCTGGATGTCCTTTGGGTGTGGACCATTCTTGATACACACCGGATCTGTTAAGTGTRAAAAGCATGAAAAACCCAGCAGCGTTTCAGTTCGACACAAACCCGTTSAAAGGCACTTCAATACCTGTTCCTGACCTTCCTCCTCCCGCTGGCCTTGGCAGATTCTGCCGTTAAGCTGCCGGGAATAGGCTACACCAGAGGTCGGCAACCTTTTTCATTTGGAGAGCCAATTTATCCTACCATTTCTACTGATCTGCATGCCAGTTATGATTCTCATATGCACATTTTCATAGAACAGTTTTATTTAATTTATAAGTGTCTTTGTATCTCAAAAGCATTGTCATGTGGCTCATCTAAATAAAATAGATACAAATCTAAAAGTTACTTCTATTGCCAACTATGTAAAAAATAACCTACATAAAGCCAACCAATAAAAACATTGCAGCCTGCAGGTAGAAAATAGACTGATGAAAATAAGTACACTATAATTCACATTGGTTGCTGACATGCCATGTGTAGCTAACTTGAAACATTGTATCAACTGTGTCCAGCTAAAGCTCGTGCTAGCAAACATGCAATATTGCATAAAATATTCTTGGCCCTCAGTTTTGTGAGCTTTAGCTTTAGACACAGCTGTAGTCTATTTGTGCAAGTAATCAGGTATTTTATATAGTTTCCACTTGATCAGAGCATTACATTTTTCCTTTTCATGGTGAGTGGTTATCTAAAGGGAGAGATCTGGAAATATTTTTCAAATACATTGAGGAACTATTGTCACTGAATGGATTCTAAAAACAGGACGGTTTACTTTCTGATTGAGGTGAAGAAAACATTACTTTGAGAAGCTCCACAGCTCATTAGTGGTGGTGAGATAAGACAAATCAGACATCCACAAATGGGCACATTTATAGGCCTACATTTGCTCGCTGGCCAGGTAGCCTAGGCCTACTCCTATATGCGTCATCAGATGCGCGTTCTTACTCAACATTGACAGGAATGCTCCAAACAAAATAATGAATATATTGACAAAACTCAAATGTAATAAACTAACCAAAACGTGTTTCTCACAAGTGTAGCATATAGGTTGTGAGCTCTACAAACAACGTGTCCACTCTGACAATGGAAATTGTAAACGACTAATATTAATAATATTGAATTAATTAACATAAATTACCATAATCAAAAACATTGTAGATTAGAAATTAAGAGTATGTAGGCTACTACTGGTGATATAATGTATGTAATGGGGAATTGATAGACTAACCAAAGGGCAAACAATTCACACAATTAAGTTATGAAACAATGAATGTGCGTGAAATTGCAGGAGTGCATTCTGAAGAGAGACGTGCCTTGTGCATCTTAGCCACACCCCCCTTCCTCTTGCACCGAGGCCTCAATGGATTAGTCTACTGAGACAGGTGCAAATCAGACTGGTGTCTCGTGTGCCATGAAATAAAATYGTCTATTAGCGGCTGCTCGACGATTTTTTGATGTTGAGCAATTGGTCAAGCAAAATGGATAAAAGGGTGTGGTGGCAGTACCAGGAACACCGGCATCTAGTGGGCAACATTTGGCACTTTCATAGTAATTTATGGTAAAGAATTTCTCTGAACGGGGAAAAAACATTAAAGGTTGAAGAAGCAATACTCCAAGCAGCAGCTCCAAACTAATTGTCCGACAGATTTCACCTGGCGATATGTTCAACGGCTGCCCTGGCTTGTCTCCCCGTCTGGTACAGGTACCCCCACCACACTCCTGAGCTTTCGCTCGCCTCCAGCACACAGGCACTGTTGGGGTAGGTGACTGAATTAACAATGGAAAGCTGCAAATTGTTTAAAAAAAATCTTGCACATTTTGCTATTTGCCTCATGACTCCTGTATGCTTTGAACGGCAATCTTTACCAAGGATCACCTTCAGTGCTCGGTTGTCTTCAAGTCTGTCCACAAACAATTTGATTTGCTGGTTTTAAGCATTAAGCTTTCAAATAGCTTTGTTATCGTCACCCATCAGCACCAGCCTGTACCCTACCTGCCCTAAGCTCTCTCAAGGCCCCTTACACTAAGACTGAATTTGTCCTGCACGGTGACCTAAACAGGGACATGCTTAAACCACCTGACCAAATCCTAAAGCAATGGGACTCCCTAAATCTTTCTCAGATTATTACCAATCCCACAAGGTATAACTCCAAACACCCAGAAAAGGCTACTCTCCTCAATGTTATCCTCACAAATAATCCTGATAGGTATCAGTCTGGGGTTCAATGTAATCACCTTTGTAATCACTGTTTTACAGTGAAATGATCTGTCCTGATTTGTCATACACGTTTGCTAAACATTTTTTTTAATGAGCAAGCCTTCCTTCATGACCTGGCCTCTGTAAAATGGTATAGAATCAGCTTGATCCCCTCTGTCAAAGACGCTTGGACCTTCTTTTTTGATAGTTTTAGATATTGTTAACAAACACGCCCCCATAAAGAAAATGAGATTTAAAAAACAGGTTCAGCCCCTGGTTCGACCGTGATCTTGCAGAGTTACTCCACCTCGAATTGCATTTGGCAAAAGGCTCGGCACACGCATACTCAGGCTGACTGGCTCACGTTCAGGCAAATGAGAAATAAGTGTACTCGGGCTACCCGGAAGGCCAAAGTTAGTTAGTTTAAGGAGTAGTTCTCTCTCTGTATATCTATCCCCAAGATGTTCTGGAAAACGGTTAAAGACCTGTAGAATAAACCTCCTCATAGCTGCCCATGTCCCTTAAAGTTGATGATGGGGTTGTTACTGACGAGAAGCACATGGCTGAACTCTTTAAATCACCACTTCATTAAGTCAGGATTCCTATTTGACTCCGCCATGCCTCCTTGCCCGTCCAACATTTCCTCATCTCCCACCCCTTTCAATGTGACTATCCCCGATGCTTCTCCCTCTTTTTCCCCCTGCCCAGCTAAAAAGTTTCTCCCTGCAGGCAGTCACTGAGTCCGAGGTGCTAAAGGAGCTCCTTAAACTTGACCCCCAAAAAACAGCTGGGTCAGATGGTTTAGACCCTTTCTTCTTTAAGGTTGCTGCTCCCTATAATCACCAAGGCTATCTCCAACCTTTTTAAATCGGTCTCTCCTCTCTGGGGAGGCAGCCACGGTTAGTCCTTTATTTAAAGTGGGAGATCAAGCTGATCCTAACTGTTATAGGCCCCTTGCCCTGTTTATCAAAAGTGTTGGAAAAACTTGTCAATAATCAACTGACTGGCTTTCTTGATGTCTATAGTATTCTCTCTGGTATGCAATCTGGTTTCCGCTCAGGTTATGGATTTGTCACTGCAACCTTGAAGGTCCTCAATGATGTCACCATTGCCCTTGATTCTAAGCAATGTTGTGCTGCTATTTCTATTGACTTGGCCAAAGCTTTTGATACGGTAGGAGTATTGGTGTCTCTGGGGTCTTTGGCCTGGTTTGTTAACTACCTCAGAGTGCAGTGTATGAAGTCAAAACATTTGCTGTCTCAGCCACTGCCTGTCACCAAGGGTGTACCCCAAGGCTTGATCCTAGGCTCCACGCTCTTCTCAATTTACATCAACAAAGCTCAGGCAGAATCAAATTGTATTGGTCACATACACATGGTTAGCAGATGTTATTCGGAGTGTAGCGAAATGCTCGTGCTTCTAGTTCCGACAGTGCAGCAATATCTAACAATTCCACAACAACTACCAAATACACACAGCTCTAAGTAAAGGAATGGGAYAAGAAGATTAATACATGGATGAGCAATGACAGAACGGCATAGGCAAGATACAATAGACGGTATAAAATACAGTATGAGATGAGTAATGCAAGATATGTAAACATTATTAAACTAAACATTATTAAAAAGTGGCCAATGTTTTAAAGTCTGTACGTAGGCAGCAGCCTCTCGGTGTTAGTGATAGCTGTTTAACAGTCTGATGGTCTTGAGATAGAAGCTGTTTTTCAGTCTCATGGTCCCAGCTTTGATGCACCTGTACTGACCTCGCCTTCTGGATGGTAGCGGAGTGAACAGGCGGTGGCTTTGGTGGTTGTTCTCCTTGAGGATCTTTTTGGCCTTCCTGTGACATCGGCTGCTGTAGGTGTCCTGGATGCGTCGTGCAGACCGCACTATCCTCTGGAGTAGATGTCGACCGATTAATCGCAATGGCCGATTAATTAGGGCCGATTTCAAGTTTTCATAACAATCGGTGATCTGCATTTTTGGACACCGATCATGGCCAATTACATTGCACTCCACGGGACTGCGTGGCAGGCTGACTACCTGTTATGCAAGTGCAGCAAGGAGCCAAGCTAAGGTGCTAGCTAGCATTAAACTTATCTTATAAAAAACAATCAATCTTAACATAATCACCAGTTAACTACACATGGTTGATGATATTACTAGTTTATCTAGCTTGTCCTGCGTTGCATATAATCGATGCGGTGCCTGTTAATTTATCATTGAATCATAGCCTACTTCGCCAAACGGGTGATTTAACAAGCGCATTCGCGAAAAAAGCGCCTTTCTTAAAATCAATACACAAATATATATTTTCAAACCTGCATATTTAGTTAATATTGCCTGCTAACATTAATTTATTTTAACTAGGGAAATTGTGTCACTTCCCTTGCGTTCTGTGCAACAGAGTCAGGGTATATGCAGCAGTTTGGGCCGCCTGGCTCGTTGCAAACTGTGAAGACTATTTCTTCCGAACAAAGACAGCCTACTTCGTCAAACGGGGGATGATTTAACAAAAGCGCATTTGTGAAAAAAGCACAACCGTTGCACAAATGTACCTAATCATAAACATCGATCCCTTTCTTAAAATCAATACACAGAAGTATATTTTTTTAGTTAAAAGAAATTCATGTTAGCAGGCAATATTAAACTAGGGAAATTGTCACTTCTCTTGCGTTCATTGTGCGCAGTCGGGGTACATGGCACATATTGCACTTTTACTTTCTTCTCCAACACTTAGTTTTTGCATTATTTAAACCAAATTGAACATGTTTCATTATTTATTTGAGGCTAAATTGATTTGATTGATGTATTATATTAAGTTAAAGTGTTCATTCAGTATTGTTGTAATTGTCATTATTACAGCAAAAAAATATATATATTTATTTTTTTGTATTATAATTTTTTTTTTTTTATATCGGCCGATTAAATCGGTATCTGCTGTTTTGGTCCTCCAATAATCGGAATCGGGATTGAAAAATCATAAATCGGTCGACCTCTACTCTGGAGAGCCTTGCGGTTGTGGGCGGTGCAGTTGCTGTACCAAGCGGTGATACAGCCCGACAGGATGCTCTCAATTATGCATCTGTAAAAGATGAGGGTTTTAGGTGACAAGCCTTCTTCACCACGCTGTCTGTGTGGGTGGACCATTTCAGTTTCTCAGTGATGTGTATGCTGAGAAACTTTCCACCTTCTCTACTGCTGTCCCGTCGATGTGGATAGGAGGGTGCTCCCTCTGCTATTTCCTGAAGTCCACGATCAGCTCCTTTGTTTTGTAGACTTTGATTGAGACGTTGTTTTCCTGACACCACACTCCGAGGGCCCTCACCTCCTCCCTGTAGGCYGTCTCATCGTTGTTGGTAATCAAGCCTACTACTGTTGTATCGTCTGCAAACTTGATGGTTGAGTTGGAGGCGTGCATGGCCATGCAGTCATGGGTGAACAAGGAGTACTGGAGGGTGGTGAGAACGCACCCTTGAGTAACAGAGTGGGTGGAGATGTTGTTTCCTAACTTTACCACCTGGGGGAGCCATGCAAGGAAGTCCAGGACCCAATTGCACAGGGCGGGGTTGAGACCCAGGGCCACAAGCTTAATGATGAGCTTGGGCAGGGTACTATGGTGTTGAATGCTGAGCTATAGTCAATGAAGAGCATTTTTACATAGGTATTCCTCTTGTCCAGATGGGATAGGGCAGTGTGCAGCGTGATGGCGATTGCATCGTCTGTGGACCTATTKGGGAGTTAAGCAAACTGAAGTGGGTCTAGGGTGGCAGGTAAGGTGGAGGTGAAGTGATCCTTAACTAGTCTCAAAGCAATTCATGATGACAGAAGTGAGTGCTACGGGGCGGTAGTCATTTAGTTCAGTTAACTTAGATTTCTTGGGAACAGGAACGATGGTGGCCATCTTGAAGCATGTGGGGACAGCAGACTGGGATAGGGAGAGATTGAATATGTCCGTAAACACACCAGCCAGCTGATGGATTTGTCAACTGAAGACGCGAACAAAAAGGAGGTATTTGGACATAAATTATGGACTTTATCGAACAAAACAAACATTTATTGTGGAACTGGGATTCCTGGGAGTGCATTCTGATGAAGATCATCAAAGGTAAGTGAATATTGATAATGCTATTTCTGACTTCTGTCGACTCCACAACATGGCGGGTACCTGTATGGCTTTTTTTTGTGTCTGAGCGCCGTACTCAGATTATTGCATGGTGTGCTTTTTCCGTAAAGTTTTTTTGATTTCTGACACAGCGGTTGCATTAAGGAGAAGTATATCTTTAATTCTGTGCATAACAGTTGTATCTTTTATCAAAGTTTATGATGAGTATTCTGTAAATTGATGTTGCTCTGCAAAATCACTCAATGTTTTGGAGGCAAAACATTACTTAACATAACGCGCCAATGTAAACTAAGATTTTTGGATATAAATATGAACTTTATGGAACACAACATACATGTATTGTGTAACATGAAGTCCTATGAGTGTCATCTGATGAAGATCAAAGGTTAGTGATTAATTTTCTCTATTTCTGCTTTTTGTGACTCCTCTCTTTGGCTGGAAAAATGGCTGTGTTTTTCTGTGACTAGGTACTGACCTAACATAATCAGATGGTGTGCTTTCGCCGTAAAGCCTTTTTGAAATCGGACACTGGTTGGATTAACAACAATTTTATCTTTAAAATGGTGTAAAATACTTGTATGTTTGAGGAATTTTAATTATGAGATTTCTGTTGTTTGAATGTGGCGCCCTGCACTTTCACTGGCTGTTGTCATATCGATCCCGTTAATGGGATTTAAGCCATAAGAATTAAGCAGCATGGCTACCACAGCATTCTGCAGCGATACGCCTTCCCATCTGGTTTGCGCTATGTGGGACTATCATTTGTTTTTCATCAGGACAATGACCCAAAACACACCTCCAGGTTGTGTGAGGGCTATTCGACCAAGAAGGAGTGATTGTGCAGCATCAGATGACCTGGCCTCCACAATCACCCGACCTCAACCCAATTGAGATGGTTTGGGATGAGTTGGACCGTAGAGAGAAGGAGAAGCAGCCAACAAGTGCTCAGCATATGTGGGAACTCATTCAAGACTGTTGGAAAATAATTCCAGGTGAAACTGGTTGAGAGAACACCAAGAGTGTGCAAAGCTGTCATCAAAGCAAAGGGTGGCTACTTTGAAAAATCTCAAATATATAATATATTTTGATATGTTTAACACTTTTGGTTACTACATGATTCCATGTGTGTTATTTCATAGTTTGGATGTCTTCACTATTATTCTACAATGTAGAAAATAGTAAACATAAAGAAAAACCCTTGAATGAGTAGCTGTGTCTAAACTTTTGACTGGTACTGAAGGTTCTATTTGACTCAACATTCCATGACGTACACTAAATCACAGCTGGCCTGGTACATTGCTTACTGCCTCCATTCGGGATTCACTGTTTCAGTTTCAATGACTCAATATATTGGACAAAAACGGATTAATGTAATTAAGCCTGGGAATATCAATTCAATCTGACTAGCAAGGGAAATGATCACAAGTCGGTCATAACGTGGCTAATAGGCTAGCGTATCTATTTATGTAGCAAGCTAAGAACACAGAGCCATTCTGAGGCTGGTAACTAATGAACTTATCTCTGGGTCTTCCTTTCCTGTAGTGGTCCTCATGAGAGCCAGCTTCATCATAGTGCTTGATGGTTCTTGCGACTGCACTTGAAGAAACGTTCAAAGTTCTTGAAATTTTCCATATTGACTGACCTTTATGTCTTAAAGTAATGATGTACTATTGTTTCTCGTTGCTTATTTGAGCTGTTCTTGCCATACTATGGACATGGTATTTTACCATGTAAGGCTATCTTCTGTATACCACCCCTACCTTGTCACAACACAATTGATTGGCTCAAAAGCATTAAGGAAAGAAATTCCACAAATAAACAAGACACACCTGTTAATTGAAATGCATTCCAGGTGACTAATTCATGAAGATGGTTGAGAGAATACCAAGAGTGTACAATGCTGTCATCAAGGCAAAGGGTGGCTACTTTGAAGAATCTCAAATATAATATATTTTGATATGTTTAACACTTATGTTTACTACATGATTCCATATGTGTTATTTCATAGTTTTGATGTCTTCACTATTATTCTATAATGTAGGAAATAGTACAAATAAAGAAAAACCCTGGAATGAGTAGGTGTATCCAACCTTTTAACTGGTTCTGTAGCTACTAGGAAGATGTCATGTCATTGGAGGAGTGGGCAAGTAATTGAATTGTCCCCCTCATATCGTTTTTCTGTGGCTATACACAGCTAGAGATGTAAGTGTAATTTGGTTAGCTAGCAAGAACTCGAAAGACATATCCAGTTAGCTAGCGTCTCTTGTTTGCAAATTCACTCTGACTATCTAGCTCGCTACTCCAATTTCAGAGCACAGAATAACTGATGAATTTAAAAACGCGCAACACCCGCTGAATATGACCGGTGTCAGTAAACGTAGGCAAAAAAAAAGTAATATTTTGTCATGAACTCTCTCAATAACATGTAAACAGCCTAACCAACTCTGCTAGGGCGAGTAAAATGGTCAGAGTGAGATTTCTCTCATTTGTGTCTGGAAGTAGCTAGCTAGCAAGCCAGCCAACTGGCTTGGGTGCAACAAGCATGCATTCGCAGGCAAGCTGCAGAAGGACGAGAAGGCTACAATTCCACATCGTTCATCAGTGAAATGTTGACGGACAACTAGCTGAAAAAGTTTGAAAAGGTTTATCTGATGTTACTTCATTAGATTTTAGCACACCTTGCTCTGGCTAGTATTCATTTTTGATCTAGTTGATGTACATAACTGAGGGAGAGAGCCTGCCTTTTCATGGTTGTTTGTTCAAAAGGACTGTAAAGTTGTCAAATGTAAGAGGACTCCCCTAGTATTTGCTGAAATTCATTCAGGTGTATTTTGTGGTGAATGCATTCTAATGATCTAAAGTCACGCTGTTGCAACTGCCTGTAAACACACAGTCCAGTTTAAAGTGAATGATCCCAGGCCTGTGGCAAATGGCTTGTTTGCATAAAGGCCTACTATAGCCTTGATAGACTCGTGCTGAACCAGAGAGATGTTTTTATTCGTTTTTATTTACTGCAGTGTATATTCATTGTCCAAAAGCAAGGCTGCTTTCCCACTCTATATTGCTATATAATTTTCACAAATGTCTTAGTATAAGTAATTCCCAAACATTGTAATAATTTATGAAAACATGATAATGACCCTATCAAAGTGCTCCCTTGTCAGAAAATATATATTTATAAATATATTTTTTAAGTGTCATATTATTCTTGGTGTGTATATGAACAGATTTGAATAAGATTAAGTTGATAAAATAATGTCAGTTCCACTTTAATTACCCTAAAGCCACCTGGCCCATGGATATAATTGAGGGAACTTCGGGTTATAAGTCAACCCCTGCAAGTGTGTGTGGGCTAGGGGTCTGTGTAAGGGTCCTGGGGAGAAAAAAAATCTCATAAGAGGTTCATTATTGCATTCATTATGCCTATAGGAGACTGAAAAAAAAACCATCCAAATTATACATGTCATGTGTGTGTTTAGTGGCCGTTAGTGACAGTCTGGAGCGAGTTCAGGAATGTGCGACATCGTGTCAAAGCCCAACCCCAGGCCCTCAAATGACTGTCCACCGCACATGAGCTGTGAGGGACGATGCAGTGCACCATGCCAAAGATGAACATCGTATCACAAACAAGAACAAATAGATCCCCGTATTCCCTCCCTCATTTTCTGTGCCACGAGTTAACTGCAAAAACAGGTAATGGTGTCTAAACTGGTTCTTGATAAGAGTCCTTACACATTCCATGAGGGTGCAAATCTGTCAATTCTCGCGCCACGTATTATAACGTTTTGAGTGCGTCTGGGAATGTATTTTCTGCAGACACATGCAGATGTTATAACTACCTACATCCATATGAAAACATGAGCTGACGAAAGTTAGGCTGGCAATAACTTAGGTAACTAACTAGCATTAACTATCCATCCGTCAAATAACTAACGTTATGGTCTAACTTAAGGTTGCCGCTAACGTTAGCTAGCTGAGAAGCTCTCCAAATTAACAGGAACATTGTTATATAGCGACATGCTTAATACTTTAACATGAGCGATACTTTGCTAACTTCCCAAATCAAATAGTAAGCTAACTGTAACTAAATTATCTAATTAGTTTGTTTGTTAGCAGCCAAAACAAGCAACATCGTTCATCAGAAAATGTAACTCATTCACACTAGTGTTTACCAACTCTGCTCAGTCTGGAGACGTCTGGACGCTCGCTCGCTAGCTGGCTGGCTAACGTCAGCTAGCTTGCTAATGTTGGCCGGACAGTGTCGTGACATCAGCTAGCAGGCTAACTTGGTAGCTACTCCAAGTCAAAACAAGTTTATTTTTCGAGTCTGTGCTGGCTAGCTAGACACCCACAGCCATCGTTGAAGTGTCTGGGTTTATTATAAACATGTCCATCTATTCTACTGCGCGAGCTTCGATCCACACTCACCGGCCCGAGTTGTGTCTGTGAGGTCGTGGTTGGAGACGCTCCTCGGGAACTCCTTCAGTTTCCTGCCGCTGAGGTTGAGACAACCAGTTGCCGAGGCTTCGTCTAATGCCCTGTCCAGAGACCGATTCCAAGACGCAGGACCCGGTGCCCCTACTCCATTACCGGGAGCCCCTACCACTCCAGAATTACCGACCGCAAAAGTCGGTCCAGTGTTCTCCGCAGACAACAACACCGAAGCCGCCATTACACACCTAGCTAACTCCCACCGATTCTCCCTACCCTGCCGCCGCTAGGTTGATAATACGCAAGCGCAGAATGTGAGGGCAGACTGAAGCGTCGTAGAAGGGAGAGGCTAGTTTGGGAATTGGCCATGCGCAGTGATAATACAAATGTAAGCTCTCCCTCCTCCCCATCCCATCCATACTTTCAAAGTAATGATATATGAATGACATCATCTACCCTTGGTGTGACGTTCCTGACTGATTTGGATTTTACTCTCACAATCATCTTGTGTGAATGTTACTTTGAACTTTGTCACTGTTCACTAGACTATCATTAGGCATTTCATAGCCTAAAAATTATGTCGATTGAGCAGTGGTTCTCAATAGGGGGCCCAAGGGAGTTGTTTACAGGGGTCCCTGAAAAAGCAGAGATGAAACAGAAGAACCATAATATAAATCTAACGAAGTAGCGGGCCTCAGAATGGAAACGTTTGAGAACCCCAGCAATAGAACTTAGGTCATGGCCTATAATGAGACGATAGCCCAACAATGCAAGTGTGTCTGACCGACCATTGGTCTGCCTGACCACTAATGAAAACAGCTAGATTGGTTGAACCTTTTATAATCCAAAAGGTAACAAGGTCAAATCACATTCAAGAGCAAAACAAACAAACAAAACATAAAAACTTCCTCCACTGAACTGTCCATTATCCCACTACAGTACTAATTAATTGTATTGCAACAATACAGAATTTACTCAACAGGTATTAGTCAGTGCTCAAATGATCAATGAGAATAACCACAATAAGACAAAGTTTACAAAGTTAATAAAAAACAAGGCAACAGTAAACATGTTGTCCCCCACGAATGATGCAGCGCCCCCGTTGGACCACTCAGTGTAATTTTGTAAATGATGGATCTCTATGACAAGACTCATCATTCACCCACGTTTAGTTAAAATCAGGCCAATGGTGTCTGAGATATTTCGTAGGTTAGCTAGACTCATCCCTGAGCATGTTAGCCAAATTTCATCACTCTGTGCCCATGCGCCACCATGTGGTTCATATGAATCTTCTTGTTGAGTCTTGACAGTGTTTGCAA
Source organism: Salvelinus sp. IW2-2015 (assembly GCF_002910315.2). NCBI lineage: Eukaryota > Metazoa > Chordata > Actinopteri > Salmoniformes > Salmonidae > Salvelinus > Salvelinus sp. IW2-2015. The sequence goes on along the minus strand of NC_036862.1, from coordinate 2,524,967 downwards.
CATGTGCACCACATTTTGTTACAATATGAATATCCTTGACTGATTTATATGCATTTATGTGCCAGACCATGCCCATGTGAATTATTATTGGTCAACAGTAAACATGTTGACCCCCACGAATTATGTTGTTTTAGGTACAAGTCTGGAAAAGATTGTGTTTTGAGAGACCTTTGTCCATAGATGTCTTCAGAAAGTATTAATTCATACCCCTTGACTTGTTCCACATTTGTTGTGTTTTACCGCCTGAATTCAAAATGGATTAAATATATTTTTTCTCGCCCATTTACATACAATACCCCATAATGAGAAAGTGAAAACATGCTTTTTGACATTTTTGCAAATGTATTGAAAATGAAATACAGAAATATCTCATTTACATAAGTAGTCATACGCGAGTCAATACTATGTAGAAGTACCTTTGGCAGCAATAACAGCAGTGAATCTTTCTGGCTAAGTCTCTAAGAGCTTTCCACACGTGGATTGTGCAATATTTGCCCATTATTCTTTTCAAAATTCTTAAAGTTCTGTCAAATGTGTTGTTGATCATTGCTGGACAACCATTTTCAGGAGTTGCCATAGATTTTCCAGTAGATTTGTCAAAACTGTAACTCGGCCACTCCGGAACATTCACTGTCTTCTTGGTAAGCAACTCCAGTGGATTATTAATTAGATTAGATTTGGCCTTGTGTTTTAGGTTATTTTCCTGCCTAAAGGTGAATTCTTCCCCCAGTGTCTGGTGGAAAGCAGATTGAACCAGATTTTCCTCTGGGATTTTGCCTGTGCTTAGCTCCATTATGTTACATTTTTATCCTGAAAAACTCCCCAGGCCTTAATGATTACAAGCATACCCATAACATGATGCAGCCACCACTATGCTTGAAAATATGGAGAGTGTCACAGAGTAATGTGTTGTATTGAATTTGCCACATGAATTGCTTGGCCACATTCTTTTCARTATAACTTTCGTGCCTTGTTGCAAAAAGGATGCATGTTTTGGAACATTTTTATTCTGTACATGCTTCCTTCTTTTCACTGTCAATTAGCTTAGTATTGTGGAGTAAATACAATGTTGTATGCTCTCTCTAATTCTCTCTCTCTTTCTCTCTCTCGGAGGACCTGAACCCTAGGACCATACCAGAGGACTACCTGGCCTGATGATTCCTTGCTGTCCATAGTCCACCTGGCCGTGCTGCTGCTCCAGTTTCAACTGTTCTGCCTGCGGCTATGGAACACTGACCTGTTCACCGGACGTGCTACCTGTCCCAGACCTGCTGTTTTCAACTCTCTAGAGACCGCAGGAGCGGTAGAGATACTCTCAATGATCGGCTATGAAAAGCCAACTGACATTTACTCCTGAGGTGCTGACCTGTTGCACCCTCGACAACCACTGTGATTATTATTATTTGACCCTGCTTGTCATCTATGAACATTTGAACATCTTGGCCATGTTCTGATATAATCTCCACCCGGCACAGCCAGAAGAGGACTGGCCACCCTCATAGCCTGGTTCCTCTCTAGGTTTCCTAGGTTTTGGCCTTTCTAGGGAGTTTTACCTAGCCACCGTGCTTCTACACCTGCATTGCTTGCTGTTTGGGGTTTTAGGCTGGGTTTCTGTACAGCACTTTGTGACATCAGCTGATATAAGAAGGGCTTTTATAAATACATTTGATTGATATAGCTAGGGTGTCTGAGTTTAAGTATTTAGGTATGTGGTTTGATGAGAGGCTTACATGGAAGTGTAGGAAGGTGCTGAACCTCATGAGGGCGGATAGACAAACACTGTTGTGTATGTATCAGGCATTGATCAGGTCATTTTAAGGATTATGGGTGCTTTGTATATGAATCGGCAGCCAAAACGGTACTACAGCGCCTGGATAGGATACAGTCAAGGGCCCTGAGATTGTGTGTGGGTGCCTTCAGGACGACACCTGTTGAGGCATTGCAGGTGGATAGTGGGGAACTGCCACTGAGGATAAGGTGGGACAAACTTGGATTAGCGTACTTGGCGAGGTTGAAAGGGAGTTCAAAAGGACATCCTGCGAGGAGTGGGTAAGCAGAGGGCGTACGGGTGAACAATTGAGCAGAAAGTTGTAGAATATGGACTGGGGGAGAGCGAGATCGGGCCGACAATTGCATTGGGGAACGTTCCTCCATGGCTGTTTCCGAAACCAAGTGTAGATGTGGATATGATTGAGAGTAGGAGAGAATGGGGTGAGGACGTGAGACAGGGAATGGAGAGATACATAGACAATCGATTTTATTCGTTTTCAAAGGACATATACAGATGGTTCAAAGGATCCAGTCAGCGGTACGGCAGGGGTGTATATCCCAGATTTCAATGTTAATGTAAGCGGTTAACTGATTATGTGTCAGTGTTTGCGGCCGAGTTGATGGCCATGATTATAGGTTTGAGATGGGTGGAGGAGGTGAAACCACTCAAAGTGGTGATCTGTTCTGATAAGGCTGCAGTGTTGAGTGGTGTGGAGACGGGCAGGTCAGATAGGGGAAACTTGTTTGTGGAGATGGTGCTGTTAATGGGTTTGGAGAGGATGGGAGTGGTGATAAGCTTTTGCTGGGTTCCCACCCAAGTGGGTGTGGAGGATAATGAGAAGGCTGATGTGGTGGCTAAGAGTGGAGTGAGGGGGTAGATATTCAGGTCCCGTTGGGCCGAAGGGAAGTCAAGTTCTTGATCCAGGCAAAATAACTCGATCTTTGGCATAGGGAGTGGGATGCTAGTAGTAAGGGAAGCAATTTTATTGCGTTTACCAGTCAGTTAAGGAAGAGGTGGGGAGTGTGGGATGTAGGAGAGAGGAAGTTATGTGGAGTAGACTACGGTTTGGGCACACAGGTTTGAATGCCTCGCTGTGTATGACAGGGAGACATGAAACAGGTCTGTGTGATGAGTGTTTAGTGGTGGAAACGGTGGAGCATGTGTTGATATTTTGTGAACAGTATGGCCTAGATAGGGAGAGACTGTGTGAAAGGATTTGAGAGATTGGGTGGTGTAGTGGGGGGAGGGAAGTGGTGCCTACTGCTCTATTTCACTTTCTTAGAGGAACAGGACAAATTAAGAGAATTTAATGAGGTAGGCTGTGACTGGCCTCACACTCCAGTACAGTAGGTGGCGCTGTATGCACCTTAAACGTTGGATGCAATCCGCCAATCCAATTTTTAAAGAAGAATAACTATATTTTGCATCAAACATTTATTAAAACAAATACATTTGCACAAGGAGCACATATCTCAAATACATCGTTACAGTTGTTGTTTAGCTAGGTAGCAAATTTGAGAAGTATTAGCATTGACCTGAAATCAGTCTAAACAACACATGGTATCAATGACAAGATTAAACTGTCTGAAACGAGTCACTATGATCCCCACATGGCAGKTKCTCGTCATTGTTGGTAGCTATCTGGCGATTCAGAATCACAACTCATGGACTTCTTCCCCATTGAAGCGTGGGCATCGTTTTCGTGACGTTGCTAGCTAAGTCATCTATGACAAATAGAATCATTCACCCTAGTTCCGCCAAATCGGTCCACGTTTTAGATATTGCGTGTGACCAACGCATGAAAGTAATAACGTAATCGATGGAGACAGTTCCACAGTCCCCTCCCGATTTAATCGTGGGATACAATAACAGCACAAAACAACTCTTATTTTGGTGAATGTAATGTCATCACAGATATAACAATTAGACAGATATTTCACCGGATGTATAAATGTGAAGCATCCATCTGAAGTTTTTACTCACTACCCAATAGCCGGTAGTGGGAGAAGATGGAACGCTTCACAAAGTAGGCGTTCCCTAAAGGATTTATGCAAAATAATGTTAGAACGCTAGCTAGCTATGACTCATTAGCTAGCTAGCTAGCTATGACTCATTTGGTTCCATTCGAAACGACGGGCTGTGATCTATATTGATTAAGTTATAGTGATCTTTGATGTCATTACATGAGAGGTTGATTGAACCAAACACAAATTAGAGGTGGAGGGAGGTAAAGCTGAGATCATAAAATCGCATTTAAAAAAATACTACAATACCCATGATGCATAGTTTGAGGACATGCCTTGTCGCATATTGTGGGCACATGCGCTGTTCTTGTGGAAGAGCCGGTGTATCATGGCGACATACGTGGATATTCTGAAGTGCGAGTTTCCCGAAATTGACACCGAAGTGTTCGAATATATCACGGGTAAGAGACTGTAAATTAATGGAGATGGTGTGTGGATCTTGTACACTTTAAAATGCCACCGGCTAGATGAGTGGCTGGTGGCTTCTTTGCCACGTGAAGTAACGTTTAGCTAGCATAGCCGTGCCACACAGCATTGAGGCACAGTCAAGGGGGAGACTAACGTTAGCCAACACCTAACATGCCGGTAGTTAGCTAATAATCGGCCTATTTGAACCACTAACCAGATGACCTAGGCTAGCCAATTTATTGCCTTCAATTAATAGCCAACTAGCTGCTAATGTGTACGTTTACCGGCAATAATAATACAATGGACTTAGTAATATTGCGATTTTCATGGGCCCAAAGTCGCAAAACAAAACTGGAGTTAAAACAACCTCAGCCTAAACCTGGACAAGGAGAGGGGTGGGCTCAGGGAAGTGAACGCGTAATCTATCAGTGTGTGGGGAGGTTGGGGGTTTGGATACGAACCCGGACTGCGTTTCAAACTCAAAGTAGACGGCCCTCAGCCCTTGGGGGAATCCCCGCGGCCATATGTCGTCGGTTCAAATGATTAGCCAAGCAAGGTAAGTTTGCAACGTAAGCCGCTCAGCCCTCGTTTTTAATGGAGTTTGCGAGTGTACAATTAAGTTAACTTCGGGGCCTGAAACGCCCCATAATTCAATTCGCGATGATTGTACATCCGCTAAGAAAATTCTGCCAAACATAAAACCTCAACATCAATATGTAGTCAACATACAAGTGTAAGTAAAAACGAATGTAAATAAGTTAGAAATTGTACAACTAATGCACAAACGTCCCATAAAAGTAATGATGTTTGGTTAGCTTTTGGAAATTGTATAAATAAAATATTTTCCTTCCTCAGGAGTAGTTAGGCAGGCTAACGTTAGTTAGCTATTTAATTTGCTAGCTATCATACAGTAGGCGTATATTAATAATTATATAGTTAATATAAGTAGACATTAAATCATAATTGACTGTAGGTCACATAAAGCTCACACAAGCTAACGTAAACTCACCCCATTCCGTACAAATGTGCGCAACCGCAACATTCAAACGAGGCTACAAAGAAAACTAATGGGACTGTGTTGACCTCAAAATCGGGGGTGTGAACTAGKTTTCTATTCAAGCGTTGATCGACATGGTAATGGCTCTATCGTATTGGAGAAAAGTTGAAAAAGCGGACCCTCCGTTACATCTAGACGTGTCATGTCATAACGTACAGCATGCATGAAGCAACTATTTCTGTCTTACAATCTCTCCACCAGGTGTAGTACTTATCTCATCGTTTAAAAACAAGAAATGGACAGTGACGGGGTAAGGGGGAATACCTAGTCATTTTTTGCGTCTTCATTGCATGCGATCATCATTCTCAAATCCGCTGTTTACTTCTAAGATCACTTTAGCACCGCCCTAAAAACCAGATTCAATTTCGATACAAACCTTCAAATACTTATGTATTGACACATTATATAAACTCTTTATGGTGTTTTATTTACATTTTAGAGGCGATAAGGTGATAAGTTGGACAGATCGAGTGAAAAAATAAATTTTCCCACACGACATCTGTCCTTCTCACTCTCACGCATTAGTTTCGCTTCCCCACCCTCCATTTTTAAAAAGACCCGACGGCGCTCATTGCCTGCTTGAATTATGAAGAAACGGGCAGTGTTTAGGTCATGTAATTTATTCTGTTGGAAAGGGGAGAAATTGTGCTTTACAATGGTATTGACATTAGTTGATCTGGAAGTATTATGTTTAGGGGCGCTAAAATAAGGGCAATTGTACGGACCAAGGCGACGTACGAGTTTACGTGAGTTTACGTTACCTGTGGCTGAAAACACAATCATCGCGGGTTTAACATTGACAAATGTCCGGGCAAGGGTGGTCCATTTAAAAATAATTACTTCCTTCCCCGCCCCGCAAGTGAATACTCGTCAGACGTCATGGGATGCGGTCCAAACACTTAAGACACACCATATCCCACCCCTCAGTCCTCAAATTTGGTGGACTCTACTGATGACGTATTAAGACGTCTGACGAGTATACACTTGCAGGGCAAGTCCAAACTTTCGACTGGTGTCTCCCGAGTGGCGCAGCGGTCTAATGCACTGGATCTCAATGCTAGAGGTGTCACTACAGATCCTGGTTCGATCACAACCGGCCGCGATCGAGGTTCCAATAGTGCGTTTAATTGGCCCAGCGTCATCCGGGTTAGGGGAGGGTTTGGCCGTCATTGTAAAATAAGAATTTGTTTTTAATAACTTGCCCAGTTAAATAAAGGTTGAAATAAAAATAAATATGCCCCTATCTCCGTGAACTAATCTAGACTAAAAGCCAATTAATGCTTAATCCAAAAATCTGGTTGCTGGCTCCAAATGGCGGTTATGACAATTGCGGCGCCTCCGGAGGCCCCTCAATCTACACACAATATCCCATAATGACAAAAAAAATAACAGAAATATCACGTTATATATGTATTTAGACCCTTAACTCGGTGCATTGTTGAAGCACCTTTGGCAGCGATTACAGCTTCGGTTCTTCTTGGGTATGAAGCTTCAAGCTTGGCACACCTGTATTTGGGGAGTTTCTCCCATTCTTCTTTGCAGATCCTCTCAAGCTCGGTCAGGTTGAATGGGGAGTGTCGCTGCACAGCTATTTTCAGGTCTCTCCAGAGATGTTCGATCGGGTTGAAGTCCGGACTCTGAAAAACATCCCCACGACATTATGCTGCAACCACCACACTTCACCATAGGAATGGTGCTAGGTTTCCTCCAGATGTGATGTTGGCATTCAGACCAAAGAGTTCAATCTTGGTTTCATCAGACTAGAGAATCTTGTTTCTCATGGTATGAGAGTCATTTAGGTGCCTTTTGGCAAACTCCAAGTGGGCTGTCATGTGTCTTTTACTTTTGAGTGGCTTCCGTCTGGCCACTCCACCATAAAGGCCTTATTGGTGGAGTGCTGCAGAGATGGTTGTCCTTCTGGAAGATTCTCCCATCTCCACAGAGGAACTCTAGAGCGCTATCAGAGTGACCATTGGGTTCTTTGTCACCTCCCTGACCAAGGCCCTTCTCCCCAGTTTGTTCAGGCTGGCCAGTGGGCCAGCTCTAGGAAAAGTCTTTGTGGTACCAACTTCTTCCATTTAAGAATAATGGAGGCCACTGTGTTCTTGGGGAACTTAAATGCCGCAGAATTTTTTTGGTGCCCTTCCCCATATCTGTGCCTGGACACAATCCAGTCTCGGAGCTCTACGTACAATTCCTTCGACCTCGTGGCTTTGTTTTTGCTCTGACTTTCAGGTCAACTGTGGGATCTTATATAGACAGGTGTGCCTTTCCAAATCAATCAATTGATTTTACCACAGGTGGACTCATCAAGTTGTAGAAACATCTCAAGGATGATCAATGGAAACAGGTTGCACCTGAGCTCAATTAGTCTCATAGCAAAGAGTCTGAATACTTATTTTAAAAAAGGGACTTCTGATTTGTATTTTTAATAAATTTGCACAAATCTCTTAACCTCTTTTTGCGGTGTCATTGTGGGGTTTTGTGTGTAGATTGAGGAATTTTAATTTTAGAAAAAGGCTGTAATGTATCTGAATACTTTCCGAATATTCTGTGTATGTGGACTAGAGGTCGACCGATTATGATTTTTCAACGCCGATATCGATTTATTGGAGGACCCAAAAAAAAGCGGATACCGATTAATCGGACAATTTGTTTTATTTATTTGTAATAATGACAATTACAACAATACTGAATAAACACTTATTTTAACTTAATATAATACATCAATAAAATCAATTTAGTCTCAAATAAATGAAACAACATGTTTAATTTGGTTTAAATAATGCAAAAACAAAGTGTTGGAGAAGAAAGTAAAAGTGCAATATGTGCCATGTAAGAAAGCTGGTGGTTCCTTTTAACATGAGTCTTCAATATTCCCAGGTCAGAAGTTTTAGGTTGTAGTAATTATAGGACTATTTCTCTCTTCACGATTTGTATTTCATATACCTTTGACTATTGGATGTTCTTATAGGCACTTTAGTATTGCCAGTGTAACAGTATAGCTTCCATGCCTCTCCTCGCTCCTACCTGGGCTCGAACCAGGAACACATCGACAACAGCCACCCTCGAAGCATTGTTACCCATGCAGAGCAAGGGGTACAACTACTCCAAGTCTCAGAGCGAGTGACGTTTGAAACGCTATTAGCGCGCACCCCGCTAACTAGCTAGCCATTTCACATCAGTTACACCAGCCTAATCTCAGGAGTTGATAGGCTTGAAGTCATAAACAGCGCAATGCTTGAAGCATTGCGAAGAGCTGCTGGCAAAACGCACGAAAGTGCTGTTTGAATTCATGCTTACGAGCCTGCTGGCGCCCACCATCGCTCAATCAGACTGCTTTATCAAATCATAGACTTAATTATAACATAATAACACACAGAAATACGAGCCTTCGGTCATTAATATGGTCGAATCCGGAAACTATCATCTCGAAAACAAAACGTTTATTCTTTCAGTGAAATACGGAACCGTTCTGTATTTTATCTAACGGGTGGCATCCATAAGTCTAAATATTCCTGTTACATTGCACAACCTTCAATGTTATGTCATAATTACGTAAAATTCTGTCAAATTAGTTCGCAGAGAGCCAGGTGGCCCAAATTGTTGTATATACCCTGACTCTACGTGCAATGAACGCAAGAGAAGTTACACAATTTCACCTGGTTAATATTGCCTGCTAACCTGTATTTCTTTTAGCTAAATATGCAGGTTTAAAAATATATACTTCTGTGTATTGATTTTAAGAAAGGCATTGATGTTTATGGTTAGGTACACATTGGAGCAACGACTGTCCTTTTTCGCGAATGTGCACTGCATCGATTATATGCAACGCAGGACACGCTAGATAAACTAGTAATATGATCGACCATGTGTAGTTATAACTACTGATTATGATTGATTGATTGTTTTTTATAAGATAAGTTTAATGCTAGCTAGCAACTTACCGTGGCTTCTTACTGCATTCGCGTAACAGGCAGGCTCCTCGTGAGTCAGGTGGTTAGAGCGTTGGACTAGTTAACCGTAAGGTTGCAAGATTGAATCCCTGAGCTGACAAGGTAAAAATCTGTCGTTCTGCCCCTGAACAAGGCAGTTAACCCACCGTTCCTAGGCCGTCATTGAAAATAAGAATGTGTTCTTAACTGACTTGCCTAGTTAAATAAAGGTGTAAAAAAAAGAAATCGGCCCTAATTAATCGGCCATTCCGATTAATCGGTCGACCTCTAATGTGGACACGCCTTCAAATTGGTGTATTTGGCTATTTCAGCCACACCCGTTGCTGACAGGTGTATAAAATTGAGCACACAGCCATGCAATCTCCATAAACAAACATTAGCAGTAGAATGGCTTTACTGACAACGTGGCACCGTCAAAGGATGCCACATTTCCATCAAGTCATTTAGTCAAATTTCTAATCTGCTAGAGCTGTCCCAGTCAACTCTAAGTGCTGTTGTTAAGTGGAAACGTCTAGAAGCAACAACGGCTCAGCCAAGAAGTGATAGGCCACACGCTTATAGAACGGTACCACCGAGTTGTGTGTAAAAATCCTCCATGACATTGTAAGCAGAAACTGCTGTGGGAAGGTGGGTTCCTTCCAGGATTGACAGAGCTGTCTTCAGTTTGGAGCAGCCGTCCGAGAGGAAGGTTATCTTAACAGTGAAGGCTTCTCTTCTGTTTCCAGCTGGCTGAGGATGTTTGTGACTGCCTGGGGTGCCAACAAAAACTCTCTGTATAGATGAACATGCTCTGCATGGTACTTCACTGCCTCAATCCAGCTATTCCATCTGGAGCTCACAACTTCAGGAGGATCCTTGGCCTGCACAAACGCCTTCATAATGTGGAAGCTCAACCATCTTCTCTTTCTGGCAGGCTTCTTGAAGAAGACAGATCTCATCTATGTCACAAGTGATGCAACTTCAGAGAAGTATTTGTAGTGCTGCCAGGTCTCACCCACCAGATTGATGACATGGCAGAGACCGGTTACATTGAAACTGTTGGGCATCACTCCTTTCAGAACCTCCTCCTCAGGCAGTAGGAGGCATTATCTGTGACCACTGCCCAGGCATCATTCAGGTTCAGATCGTTGCTGTGGAGGGAGGCTAGTATAGCTTGGGAAAACTTTGAGTAGTCGCATCTGTCCATGAAAATGACATCTGCTAGAAAGTACTGGTTTTCAACACCTGTACTGAAAGATAAAGAACGACTTTAATTATGTTTTAACCTAAAATAATATTGTGACCAAGTGTTATTTAAATAAAGTGTTTTAACGCAATATAGATACAGAGATGGTTAGCTAGATGGAGAGGCAGACAGCTGCTGACATTATGCATCCCTGTATTTCACAGCGATAGCTCGTCGTTTGGAATAACACAATTTGCATGTGGACAATTCACATTGCAGAATGTAAATGTAGGTTATTGCAACTGTATATTAATAGGTTAAGTTCAACTCACCAATGACGATGTTTAGAACGCTGCAATCCCTTGCGTCTGTTGTCTCGTCAACGACCACCGCAAACTTCTTCCCACTGATCTTCTGTCGAACGGCAGTCGTAGACCACCGCAAACTTCTTCCCACTGATCTTCTGTCGAACGGCAGTCGTATGTTGGTCGAACACACGGGGCAGGTGAGTTTGACGGAGGCTGTTCTCATTTTCGGGCAACGCTCCTCCCTGTTTGCAATGCTTCACTAGAAACGGCCGTAGCTTTCTTCGCTTTTCTAAGGGGATGTCAGACTCGGCGCACACAGTCACAAAGCCCTGACTACCAGCCGATTCTCGTCTTGAATCGGCTGGTAATGGCTATTTTAAAAAGGGCTTGCTCTGGCTAACACGGTGCTTTTCCTTGTTCTTCACATGGGCTTTAGACTTTAAGTGGTCATAACACGTATTTTTACGGGCCCAATCAATAGTATGTTGACAGAATTTGCAAAACAGCTTATCGCCTGACTCATAATAGTCCTTTGGGTATTGCTCTGCTCTGAATTTAGGGGTTAGGGTAGAATTGTAGTTTTTTTGGACRGCTTGGCTGGTTACTACAAACATTAAGCCTACTTGTGATTATTAATACATTTCAGACAAATTATGGAAAATTCTGCAATATTCCACGTTTTACTATTGATTCCATCTTTATTACCAAATTCCGCAATTCCGTCCTCATTTTCCGCACCACGGAAATCATAGGGCCCTACTTTATCTACTTCCCCGGAGTCAGATGGAGTCGTGGATACCATTTTTGTGTCTCTTTGTACAGTATGAAGGAAGTTAGAAGTAGTTTCACAAGCCAATGCTATATGTGATATAACCATAGAAACTGCCGCCATGAATTTAACTAACCTGTTTTTGGTGATACTTTTTTAACCGACTCGAGAACGAAGAGAGCATCTTGGAAATGCCTTTTCCCAGAAACTGACATTTCTAACATACTTGAGGTGAAAAATCTATGCCTGTGGTTTGTATGGGGCTTTCTTGTAACCCCCAGTAATGGACACCAAAAATCTTGGTACACCAGCGCATGGAGTTGTCAAGAGCACAAACCGACCTGGAACCAGGCTAAGTCTAGCTGCTTAGAAGACTGCTTCATGATAACATTTTGTGTTGTGTCCCTCAGTGTGTTACCTATAGATTCTCAGACAAAGTAAGATTGATCCTGAGCCATGTTCAGTAGCTGAAAGTTGCAGTTAGACCACTGCACCACTTCATGAGATTTCTAAGGCACTGCATCGCAGTTGCTAGTTGTGCCACTAGATATCCTGGTTTGAGTCCAGGCTCTGTCGCAACTGGCCGCGACCGGTGAGACCCATGGGGTCGCACACAATTGGCCCAGCATCATCCGGGTTAGGGGAGGGTTTGGCCGGCAGGGATGTCCTTGTCCCATCGTGCACTAGCGACTCCTGTGGCGTGCCGGGCACATGCACGCTGACACGGTCGCCAGGTGTACAGTGTTTCCTCCGACACATTGGTGTGGCTGGCTTCCGGGTTAAGCGGTCATTGTGTCAAGAAGCAGTGTGGCTTGGTTGCATTCATGTTTCGGAGGACGCGTGGCTCTCGACCTTCGCCTCTCCCAAGTCCATACGGGAGTTGCAGCGATGAGAGAAGACTGTAACTACCATTTGGATACCACGAAATTAGGGAGAATGAATGAATAGAGCCAACGTGTTTCCTTATTCTACATGTCAGAGGGCCACATGATTAGCATTTCTCTATCTGAAGGTTCTAAAAGCTGCATCCTTCTAAATGCGCCCCTGATTTCTAGCCTGTGGCATTCCTCTGTGATAGGTGTGTTGGACTGTGGAGGGGCGGAGTTTGAGGATGGAGAGGAGGTGTATGATGCGATTGGAGGGCTGTTGCAGGGGTCGTCGTCTGACTGTAAAAACGAGGATGACATTCGGGACATCTGTCAGCAGATGTTCAACACTCTTAAACTGTAAGTGCAACACACACACACACACACAACCTTAACACTGATCAAATTTATTTATAAAGCCCTTCTTACATCAGCTGATATCGCAAAGGGCTGTACAGAAACCCAGTCTAAAACCCCAAACAGCAAGCAATGCAGGTGTAGAAGCACGGTGGCAAGGAAAAACTCCCTAGAAAGGCCAGAACCTAGGAAGAAACCTAGAGAGGAACCAGGCTATGAGGGGTGGCCAGTCCTCTTCTGGCTGTGCCGGGTGGAGATTGGTGGCCAGTCCTCTTCTGGCTGTGCCGGGTGGAGATTGGATCTTTCACAACCAGCATACAACACCAAAGACTAATTGTCACACACCAAAGCTAATATTTTATTTATTTTTGCTTGCTGACTCATCAAAAATATACTCGTTTTTTCCATCAGGAGTAACGGCCATGCCGCTTCAAAGCAAGTGCTGCTCGACGCTCCGGTGCGGTTGTCTCAGATATCTGCAGAGTGTGGTGAGTCCCTTGTCTGCAGGGGGACTTAGGTATTCCTCTTTGTCAGCTTTACGGTCCATGTTTGATATTCATTTTGGTAGCCTGTTGATATGTAATCTGTTTTTTTAGCCCTTTTAAAAAATATATATATTTTTTTTTACATCTTTCCCGTCCTCCACTGCTCGTACTTCCTATTTTCTCTTACCTTTCTATCACCTCTCCCATGTTTTTTTAATATACTCTCTGACTTATTGTTGCGTCTCATTCCACTCCTTCTGTCTTTCCCTTCTCGTCTCAGTATCTGCCACTAACGATGTCCAAGGGATCTGGATGATGAAGAGGGGCCAGAATACAGTAAAGTATTTTAGAATCATTTTTGTTGCGTTGTAACTTCTTGTGTATTATGTTTTTTGTCGAAGGTTCGAGTCAGCCCTGTAGCTATGTTATTCTCCTGTCAACTTCATCCACTTTTGTCTTCTTCCACACACACACCACCTCAGACTGTGGATGCGAGGAAGCTAGAGAAGGCCGAAGCCAAGCTGAAGCAAAAACAAGGGCGGAGGAATGAACGTGATTCGCAAAAAACAACTAATCCACTGTGAGTTTCATATGCTTTTCATCTACACCCAAATACTATGCAAACAGTTTATCATTGGCAGTGTTGGAAAAAGTACCCAATTGTCATATCGGACTAAAAGTAAAGATACCTAATAGAAAATGACTCAAGTAAAAGTCACCCAGTAAAATACTACTTGAGTAAAAGTATTTGGTTTTAAATATACTTAAGTATCAAAAGTAAAAGTAGCTATGTTAAATTCCTTTATATTAAGCAAACCAGATGGCACATTAAATTATTTTTACAGATAGACAGGGATACACCAACACTCAGACACCATTTACAAATGAAGCATTTGTGTTTCGTAAGTCTGCCAGATCAGAGGCAGTAGGGATGACCAGGGATGTTCTCTTGAAGTGTGAGTTAGCTTTGCATTCAAAATGTAACTAGTACTTTTGGGTGTTAGGGAAAACGTATGCAGTTAAAAGTACATTATTGTCTTTAGGAATGTAATAAAGTAAAAGTTGTGAAATATATAAATAGKAAAAAGGAAAAAGAACAGTAACAACTTCTTAATTAAGAAGACTATAACGATATGGTAGAAAATGAAACCTATTTTACAAGAACCAGAAACAGAACTTTATGGAATAATCCTTGGATAGCTTTTCAGAATTCATCGATTTTAAATTTGTTCACGTGCAAAACCGAAGGAATAGAAACCGTAAATTACTTTGTAACAGGAGATACATTTATTTCCATGCCAAAATGTAAAAAGTAATTTTGGGGACTGAACAAAAATATAAAAGCAACATGTAAAGTGTTGGTTTCATGAGCTGAAATAATACATCTCAGAAATATTTTGATTGAAATATTGGGATTGATTGAATATGTCCGTGAACACACCAGCCAGCTGGTCTGTGCATGCTCTGAGGACGCGGCTAGGGATGCCGTCTGGGCCGGCAGCCTTGCGAGGGTTAACACGTTTACAGTGGCTTTCGAAAGTGTTCACCCCCTTGGCATTTTTCCTATTTTGTTGCCTTACAACATGGAATTAAAAATTGATTTTTGGGGGGTTTGTATCATTTGATTTACGCAGCATGCCTACCACTTTGAGGATGCAAAAATAACTGAACTTGAGCGTGCATAACTATTCACATTTTGCAGCAATTACAGCTGCAAGTCTCTTGGGGTATGTCTTTATAAGCTTGGCACATCTAGCCACTGGGATTTTTTCCCATTACTCCAGCTCCTTCAAGTTGGATGGGTTCTGCTGGTGTACAGCAATCTTTAACTTCTCTAAAAGGTTATTTTTTTATGTTGCGTACAAATTTGTTTACATCCCTGTTAGTGAGCATTTCTCCTTTGCCAAGATAATCCATCTGGCAGGTGTGGCATATCAAGAAGCTGATTAAACATGATCATTACACGGGTGCATCTTGTGCCGGGGACAATAAAAGGCCTCCCTAAAATGTGCAGTTTTGTCACACAACACAGTGCCACAGATGTCTCAAGTTGAGGAATTGAATGTTCATTTCTCTACCATAAGCTCCCTTCAACGTCGTTTCAGATTATTTTGCAGTATGTCCAACCGGCCTCACAACCGCAGACCACGTGTAACCATGCCAGCACACGATCTCTATATCTGGCTTCTTCACCTGCGGGATAGGGTGGGGGTGCTGAGGAGTATTTCTCTCTGTTATAAAGCCCTTTCTTGGGGAAAAGGGTATTCTGATTGGTAGGGCCTGGCTCCCCAGTGGGTGGGCCTATGCCCTCCCAGACCCACCCGTGGCTGCACCCCTGCCCAGTCATGGGAAATCCCTGGGAAGACTGATTTCCTTATCAATTCTAATTCTGTAAAAAAAAATGAAATTGTTGCATGTTGTGTTTTTTAAAATATTTTTGTTCAGTGTAGATAGTTTGGAATACATGAAACTTAAGTTGCATCACGAAATTTCAATTTGAAATCTTTTGGACATCAGTACAACCTTGAGGTAATCTTATTTGAGTAAGTAAAGGATGTTCATATGATAGGGAAGATATACTAAACCTTGCAGAGATCATATCCAACTGACAACCTATTAGAAAAAAAATTGAAATGATTGGAACCAAGATTTAAAAAGATCTGATGTTAGTACAAAATGGAATGGAAGTTGGAGCATAACTAACTAAATTCATCCAGTATAAACTAATGTATAGAATATATTATACGAGACAAAGTTCACATTCTACAGCACAACAGCAGAGTCCGGTCTCTGTGTAAAACTAATAATGACTCAATAATCCATGCTTTCTGGGAATGCTATTAAGTTTGAAAGTTGTGAGCGGAGCTAGAAAGTTGGCTGTCAGAAATATTACTATGTGAATGTACTTTTAATCCATCTCTCTGCATATTTCAAGACATTACATTCAGGGGAGGTAGTGAGATGCACGATTATTTTCTCATCACTGAGAAGAAAAAAAATAAGGTTACTAAAAACGTAGACGTCAATCAATCCGCCATCATTGACACAATGGAAAACATCTAATGATTTCTTATTGAAATATTGAAACGGCATGGGAAAACTTGAGAAAACAAGTTGGTATAATTTAAGGCCAAGTGACACAATAATGCAGGCAATGGGGATGGGGGGGTGAACATGCGGGTCTGGGCAGAAGAGATGTAGTCATTGTATGTGTCTAAGTTGTCGTTCGTATGTATACGTTTTTTGTTTTGTTTTGTGGAATGTACAAAAAATGTGTGTGTACAATACCAGTCAAGTTTGGACACACCTACTCATTCAAAATATATTTTAGATTCTTCAAAGTAGCCACCCTTTGCCTTGACAGCGTTTCACACTCTTGGCATTTTCTCAACCAGCTTCACCTGGAATGCTTTTCCAACAGTCTTGAAGGAGTTCCCCCCCATATGCTGAGCACTTGTTGGCTGCTTTTCCTTCACTCTACAGTCCAACTCATCCCAAACCATCTCAATTGGGTTGAGGTTGGGTGATTGTGGAGGCCAGGTCATCTGATGCAGCACTCCATCACTCTCCTTCTTGGTCAAATAGCCCTTACACAACCTGGAGTTGTTTTGGTTCTTTATCCGCTTATAGTCCCACTAAGCGCAAACCAGATGGGATGGCGTATCACTGCAGAATGCTGTGGTAGCCATGCTGGTTAAGTGTGCCTTGAATTCTAAATAAATCACACATTGTCACCAGCAAAGCCCCCACACACCACCACCTCCGTGCCTACACATGCGGAGATCATCCATTCACCTATTCAGCGTCTCATAAAGACATGCCAGCTGGAACCAAAAATCTCAAATTTGGACTCATATAATGCTGTTATTGCATCAAAAGGCTGTTTTATGAAACAATACGTTGTTTTTTTGAATGCTCATCTGTGTGTGTTCTACTGAGGATGGGCCTCGAAGATTTACCATGTCTTTGGGGATACCGTATTCCAGAGCATGAGTTCATGTTTCTGTACTGGGGTACCAGGGGGAGATGGCTCCAGTATGGAGTTGGGGGGCCAGACACTGGTCTCTACACAATGACAACTGTTTTTACAGCAGATACTGTCTGCAGTGAATTATAAATATCTTTCATACAAATCTTAACCATGACCCATTCCATACATCTGTTGTGTGTCATGTAGACTGAAGGAGGATGGACTTTGATATAAAATGTTGTGGCTCAAACCAGCTGGTTGAGTTCTCAGTGATCACCTACAGGGGTGATTACCGACCAGCTCCATTACTGCACTAATTAAATAATAAAGTTTGATTGTTTTGAAGAAATCTTAATTCCACCACACTCATCAGACCAAAGGACAGGTTTTCACCGGTCTAATGGCCGTTGCTTGTGTTTCTTGACGTAAGTCTCTTCTCATTGGTGTCCTTTTTAGTAGTGTTTTATTTGCAGCAATTCAACCATGAAGGCCTGATTCACTCAGTGTCCTCTGAACAGTTGATGTTGAGATGTGTCTGTTACTTGAACTCTGAAGCATTTATTTGGGCTGCAATTTCTGAGACTGGTAAGTCTAATGAACTCTGGGTCTTCCTTTTCTGTGGCGGCCCTCATGAGAGCCAGTTTCATCGTAGCGCTTGATGGTTTTTTGAGACTGTTCTTTCAAAGTTCTTGACATTTTCCGGATTGACTGACCTTCATGTCTTAAAGTAATGATGGACTGTCGTTTCTCTTTGCTTATTTGGGCTTTGCTTGCCATAATATGGACTTGGTCTTTTACCAAATAGGGCTTTCTTCTGTATACCACCCCTAGCTTGTCACAACACAACTGATTGGCTCAAAATCATTAAAAAAGAAAGAAATTCAGCAAAGTAACTTTTTTAACAAGGCACACCTGTTAATTGAAATGCATTCCAGGTGACTACCTTGTGAAGCTGGTTGAGAGAATGCCAAGAGTGCAAAGCTGTCATCAAGGCAAAGAGTGGCTACTTTGAAGAATATAAATTGTTTAATACTGTTTTGGTTACTATTATTCTACAATGTAGAAAATAGTACAAATAAAAACCCTGGATTGAGTAGGTGTGTCAACTTTTGACTGGTACTGTGTGTGTGTAAATAAAGTACAGTTGCCCCAAAACGACTTAAGTAGTACTTGAAAGTATGTTTACTTAAGTACTTTACACCACTGATCATTGGTTTGGTATTGCGATAGCAAAATACACTTTTCCATTCACCAATGTGTGATGAAGTTTGGTTTCACCTCTCTCTCCCTCTTACACTTTCTTGCTCTGTATTTGCTCTCTGTACTTCTATTTCTCTCCCTTTGTCTATCTCTTTGTGTCCCTCTGTGTTTGTCTCACTCTGTCCTTATCCCCTCTGTCTCTGTTTGTCTCAGGGTACTGGAGGAGGCATCAGCCAGCCAGGCCAGTAGCAAGAAAGACAGTCGCGTCGACTTGTCCGGGAAGAATCGCAGCTACGATATCCGCATCGAGAACTTTGATGTGTCGTTTGGCGAGAGGTGAGTGTTTAACCCTTAGGCTTCGTCCCAAATGGCACCCCATCCCTATTAAGTGCACTTCTTTTGACAAGGGCCAAAAGTATAGTAGTGCGCCATATAGGGAATAAGGTGCCATTTGGTATGAAACCATACTTACGCTTTCTCCTACTGTATCCAGCACTGGAGCAGGTGATTCATTCTAATTAGCATCATGCAATGTTGTTAGCTGGACCCCGTTTCCACCGGTATTTACCTTGCATTTAAAAGGCATTGGTGTGGTTATGGTCGTTACTTTCTGCAAATGACTTAAGAATTCAACACAACTACCTGATATCAAATGGTGAGTAGCAGTGCTTGTTTAAATGAATCACAAACTGAGTAAATCAAAAGTTATTACTGTGTAATTACAATTTTATGTAATTTCTTAGTTAATACTAGAGAGACAAAGAGTAGGAGAGAGACGGAGACATTTCTTAGTCTCTACCATAAAGCAATATGCAAGCAACTTGTCTCTCTCTCGCTCTGTATTTCCAGGTCTTTGCTGCAGGGKGCGGAGCTGTCTCTGTCAACAGGTCGCCGCTACGGCCTGATTGGCCGCAACGGCCTGGGGAAGACCACGCTGCTAAAAATGCTGGCGAGCCGCAGCCTGCGTGTCCCTGCCCACATCACAATCCTGCACGTGGAGCAGGAGGTCGCTGGAGACGAAACAGGGGCGCTTCAGAGCGTGCTGGAGAGCGACACGGTCCGGGAGGGGCTCCTGACAGAGGAACGCCTGCTCAATGCGCGCATAGCCAACGGAACGTAAGTCAGTCTTACTTGCCCAAATTCTCCCCGAAGTTGGCAACGGATGGCTCATATTGGAAGGAGGCAATACTGGCAGACTTAAATGTTATTGTTGCAGGAATTTTAGATTTGAAACTGCAACAGTCACTAAACTTGCAGTTTATTCTATTCCATTTTAGAGCTGAAGGAATGGAGACTATTCGACTGTCGGAGATCTATGCTAAACTGGAGGAGATTGAAGCAGACAAGGCACCTGCCCGGTAAAGAGCCACACTTAGCATGTCTGTACATAATATCATATCTGTGTTTGTTACATTAGTTAGGGATGCACGATATATCGCTGAACATATCAGAATCGCACGATATTAGCTAAAAATGCCAACATCGGTATTGGCCGACAACTAGTTTAACGGCGACGTTAAAAACCGATGTCAACGCTACCGTGCGTACCTATATAACGTAGGTAAATGACGTAATAACGCCACGTCAAATTTTGCGCTACACGTACAACACAGCATTCCTAACCTAGCCACAATGTCTGCTGTGTATTTGTATTTATTATGGATCCCCTTTTCCTGGGGTCGAGCAAAATTAAGACAGTTTATACAATTTTAAAAGATTACAATACATTCACCGATTTCACAACGCACTGTGTGCCCTCAGGCCCCTACTCCACCACTACCACATAGCATTCCATACCTAGCCCACAAAATGTCTGCTGTGTGGATTGAGCAGTCAACAAGTCGAGCAGTCATTTGTAAGAGTATGAACAATTCAGCGAGACAACTCAAAGGCGAAATCCATTAAAGCCAAGATAATGGAATTCATTGCCCTTGACAATCAACCGTTCTCTGTCGTGGGTGATGGTTGGCTTTTGCCGACTGGTCGAGCACCGGTACACACTACCAAGTGTGCTATTTTTCAGATGTTGCCCTACCTACAGTAATAGCGTTACTGCTATTAGCTTCACGACATACATACTGTGGAACACCGTTTGAATCTTTGTGTCAAAAAAGATACAGTAGCACTGTCAAAGCTGTACAAAAAAAAGTCTGCAAACACCGGTCACGAACGATGTGTTTACAATATCGCATTGGTAATAAAGCATAATTTGTTTGATAGCAACTTCTGGGGTAGCTAGCTTTAGCTTTGTACCTAGCTAGCACCAATACAACCAGCCTGAAAATAATGACCAGTAGAAACTGCAGTCATTTTTATTATTCTTAGCAATGATTTAGGAATCCTTGTGAGTAAGTATTAGCTAGGTTGCCACTTGTTGTTCGCCTATTGAAATTGAACTTCAGATCATGAAAATTGCCCAAAGCTAACGTTATAAGCAGCCAGCTAGCTTTGTGTTGTGAAGCTATCCACAATAAGGATTAGGCACAAAAGTGGAATTTGCGGTTTGCCGTCAAAATAAAAGTGAAATTCAATTAATACAAATAGTAAACTTATGCTAAACTTTTATTTTGAAGGCTAACTGCAAAGTCCACTAGTGTGGCTAATCCTTATTGTGGCTAGCTTAACATAGATGGGTCCGATCACCATTAATCAAATAATCAAAATTTATAAGAACTGTCTTATAAATTAGGGTTATTTTAGATGATACCTAGCTATATAGGTAGCTATAGCTACTGAAACAGATTTTGGGGGAGCTCTTTTTTTATGACCAGTACTGTAGGTGGCGTGAGACAACTTTACCAGCATCATAGCATACGTATCGATGAATCATTGTGACATATTAAATACGAGTGATAGTGTAATAACTACGTAAAATGTATGAACGTGTTAAATTATTATGTGACGTGCAGTCATATTCAGGTCTTGATTGGTCAACAAGCTTATTTGACAGTGTTAAATAGTACATTTTTTGACACGCAAAGAAATCCTGGTTGAGAATGAAACGACTGAACAACGAAACAGCACAGCAAGTAAGTGAAAGAAATAGGTTTTGATGATGTTTTACTGGTAATTGAGACGTATATGTAAATCCCAACAAAATAACTTTTTTGGTCTGTGTGTAACCTTAACTAACTTGCCTAGTTAAATAAAGAACAAATTCTTATTTACAATGACGGCCCGGACAACGCTGGGCCAATCAGTCACGGCTGGATGTGATACAGCCTGGATCTGAACCAGGACTGTAGTGATGCCTCTTGCACTGAGATGCAGTGCCTTAGACCGCTGCGTCCGTGTGTGTGTGTGTGTTAACTATTTAACTGTACTGGAATGCTTAAAAGGCTGCAAAAATGTTAAATATCTGTTTCGGGGTTTTTTGGCAAGGAAAATATCGGTATTGTTGTTTTTTTTTGGCAAGGAAAATATCTCAATTTATAGACCATCAATTCAACAGACAGTTAATGAAGACAAATGTGGCTATCGTGTTTGTTTTTTTTGCAAGGAAAATATCTGTATCGGGGGGGTTTGGGCAAGGAAAATATCTGTATTGTTTTTGTTTTTTTTTGGCAAGGAATATCTAAATTTAAAGACCATCAATTCAACAGACAGCCACATTTGTCTTCATTAACTATCAGGGTTTTTTGGGGAAGGAAAATATTGGTATCGGCCCAAAATGTCATATCGGTGCATCACTATTAGCAGTGCATTTATATTCATACATATTGCCAATGGTGTTTCTAAAACAGATGACTGTGCAGTAGAATTGTAGCCAGGGTGTATGCATTTAATGATTGTTCAATGTTTCTCTCTTTCTCTTACACAGAGCTTCAATCATCCTATGTGGTTTAGGTTTTTCTCCTAAAATGCAAACGCAGACAACCAAGTAAGTTACTGTGTGTGTGTGTGTGTGTGTGTGTGTGTGTGTGTGTGTGTGTGTGTGTGTGTGTTTGTTGTGTGTGCGCGCGCGCGCACGCGGATGTGATTAACTGATCTCGGTGTTCTCTTCACAGGGAGTTTTCTGGAGGTTGGAGGATGAGATTAGCTCTGGCTAGAGCTCTCTTTGCCAAGTGAGTTTCTCCTTGTCACTTCTTTTATCCAAAGGACAGTCTACCCAATTAAAATACAAGGACAGAGATTATATTAGAATATTGATGTACATTTATAACGCTCTTATGAGCTGTTTTCTGAATCTCAATTTAAACACCATCAATTGGTGTGGCTCTGCTAAATATTTTAAGGCTAGCTTCAACTCTCCAAATAATGTGTGTATTTTTCATTTTTTTAGGCCTGATCTTTTGTTACTTGATGGTGAGTGATTAAACCACATTAAGTATTTTTGTATTGAGTATCTTTGAACAGTTTGACGGTGTCCAATAGTCAGTGCAAAACGCCCTTTTGACTGACTGTCTGTCTCTGTCTTTCTGTCTGTTTGTTTCTCAGAGCCCACCAACATGTTGGATGTCCGAGCCATTCTTTGGCTGGAGAATTACCTGCAGGTAGGTTACTCCTGCTTACCGACACACTTAACATTGCATGCCAAATCCAATTCGGTTCCCTTCTCCCCAAAGTGTGCACATTCTCACTACAGTATTTAAAAGCATTGGATTGGTGAAAGCATGGGCATGCGTGGACTAGAGGGACTTTCCGTCATATTTCTTACACCAGTCCAAGGCAAGGGGTGTGAATGAGTGGACATTTCAGGGAGAAGGCTAGAGAATAGGAACATATGGAATTTTGCATTGCTAGATTGTGGTGGGTAATTCTACTTTGCTGTCAACTTCTGCCTCTGGGGGTCCTCTTGAGCCAAAAAGGGGTCCGGCAACAACAACAAAAAGAGGCTCCGCTAAATTGGCAGGAAGGGGCACACCCATCAGTGACGCATACATAGTTAGCTTCAAATGGATTGTTTGCTTTCACCACTTATGAAATTGTGTGCATTCGTTCAATACTTCCTACAAATCTAAAGACATTGGATTGGTGGAGGCATTGGCTCGGTGGAGTTACCACCATATTTCTTATACCACTTATTTTCTTTTGATATCAGTGAATGGAAGTGAGCGAATGCACACTTTGGGAGGATGGAGAGATTAAAGCATGAGCAACAAGTTCAACGTCCATATGGCCTGTTTAACACCTCCGCCCCCCACAGACCTGGCAGACCACCATCCTGGTGGTGTCCCACGACCGGAACTTCCTCAACGCCGTGGTGACTGACATCGTCCACCTGCACTCGCAGCGGCTGGAGAGTTACCGCGGCGACTACGAGAACTTTGTCAAGACCAAAGAGGACCGCCTGAAGAACCAGCAGAGGGAGTACGAGGCCCAGTTTCAGTACAGAGAGCACATCCAGGTTAGGAACCCACACACTGGCTTACACACACAGTCCTGCTTACATACAGATAACCTAAAAGGCCTATGGCAAGTGTAATAACAATGCACTTTCTAAGCATTTATCTTTGCTGATTAGTGTTTGTTTGTTTTAGATCTTGATATGCCTAACTTATCAACATCCTGCTAAATACTTATTAGAATATATATTATAGTGTCTTATTACTATATTATAATCGTGGATTGATTACTTTCCTCTGTCACAGGTGTTCATCGACCGGTTCAGATACAACGCCAACAGGGCGGCACAGGTGCAGAGCAAGCTGAAGCTCTTAGAAAAACTGTGAGTTACCGTCTATTTCAAAATAAGATGTTAACATGCGCCCCACCCTGCTTTCTCTCACGTAGTGCTCCCTGGGAATTACAGCCTGAAAGTCCAATTCATTGTAAAGGATAACTTCCATCTTGCACATGCATGATGACCTCTGCGTGTTTGTTTGCCTGTGCACAGCGGAATGGTCATTGTAAAGAATTAAAGAATATCTGTTGTTGTCATCCGTCATCCATTCCCTCGCTGCTCTTCTCTTGTCTCCTGCAGGCCTGAACTCAAACCTCTGGAGAAGGAAACCGAAGTCACCTTAAAGTAAGAGACGGCTCCTCCTGTCCCAAATGAAGTCAGGTTTCAATTCTCATATTAATCTGAGTGCTAACGTGTGTGTGTGTCTGTCCACAGGTTCCCTGATAACTTTGAGAAGCTGTCTCCCCCGGTGCTCCAGTTGGATGAGGTGGAGTTCTACTATAACACTGACCAGCGCCTCTTCACACAGCTGTCTGTGTCTGCAGACCTGGAGTCTCGCATCTGCATCGTACGTATTAATCACACTGCTCTCAATCCTGATGACCAGATCTAAATCACATGCACTGCTAATAGTTAGGGATGCACCGATGTGATCATTCTGGGCTGATGCCAATATCCAATAGTTTCTTTGCAATATCGACTGATTCAGATATTTTTTCATTTTATGGCCATTTTTAATCATCCTAGCACAGATCTGAACTGCAAACAAGTTTCTATGTTCATAAGGCTAGTAAGAACATATCTACCTTTTTCCCCACATCGGGTCAATATGGTCACTGATATATTGTGCATCCATTAATATCGTACTTTAAATCTGTGACACACTTCCACAGACGATGCTCTGTGCAACCTTCCAACTGCTAAAGTAGTACCTACAGTCGGTCTCTTGTCTCTGTCTCTCAGGTGGGTGAGAACGGGGCGGGTAAATCCACCATGCTCAAGCTACTGATGGGAGAGTTAACGCCTGTCAATGGCATCAGACACGCCCATCGGTGAGGTTCCATGCTTGACGTCAGCCATGTTCCTCTGCTGCTAGTGTGTGTCTCGGTGGGTGTGGGTGCGTGCAGGGAAGTAAATGACAGCTTTATTTCCCTTTCTCGCTCAGGAACCTGAAGATCGGTTATTTCAGTCAGCACCACGTGGATCAACTGGACCTCAACGTGTGTTCAATTGAGCTGTTACTCAACAAATTCCCAGGTGACCACCACCACCAAAACACACCAATACTGATCATTATCAAAGCCTGGGCTGTGTTCATTAGGCACCAAATGCAAAGGAAACCGATTGGAACAGAGATGGGCTACCTGGACTTGGTCCAATCAGAAATGCCCTGTTTTTTTTTGTTGCCTACCCTAATGAACACGACCCTGGTGGTTGTTACGGATCCCTGTAGATGGCTTAGCTGACAACGTCACAAAAACAATGCACACCCTTCAATGGTGCAAAAAGCAGTGTGTTGTGATTCTGGATGGCCGGATAGCTAGCAACAATGACATGAAGCTGTCATGTGAGGAATCGTAGGTAGCTCGTTTCAGCTAGTTTTATCTTGTTCTTGAGGTGTTTTGATTGTCAATATATGCTAATATGACTCAAATTTGCTAGCTAGCTAACCAACAACTGTAAAGATGTATTTGAGAGACAACAAGTGCGCATTGTGCAAATGTGTTTGTTTTCAATAAAAATTGGAGACTAAATATATTTTGCGTGCTGGCAACAATCTAAGCCAACCGTGTCTGTTTGGGCCAATGTTGCTTAACAACCAACCCATCTATTGCCTGCAATCTTCGTAATTTGTAACCCCTTTTTTTTCTCTCGCTCTCTCCTCGTCCCTCCCTCCCAGGTCGTAACGAGGAGGAGTACAGGCACCAACTGGGTGGCTATGGGATAACCGGTGAGCTGGCAACTCGGCCGGTGGCCAGTCTGTCAGGAGGGCAGAAGAGCCGGGTGGCCTTCGCTCAGATGACCATGCCTTGGTAATGCCTTTTTTATTATTACACTTCATGAACCCAATATTTCACACATGATTTCTCACAATGTCAAATAGTCATTTTATGGTAGTAAACTGGTTTTAGTTGAGTTGGGAAAAACGTCCTTGTACAAGCAGTATACAACTTGACCATGATGTCTAATAATGGGATTACATTTCTCTATCCTTCCGATGTTAAACCGTCTCTGTGGTCGTTTCAAGAACCCATGGTAGTTGTTGCAAGAGTTGTGGTGATAACCCCGGTGTCCAGCTTAAATTCCCTACTGGCCCCTTATCCACCACGGCCACCTAAGCATCATCCCCAGCTTCCAGTTGGCTTGTTCAACCTCTCATCTCCCCTGTAACTCATCCCCAGGTCGTTGCTGTAAATGAGAATTTGTTTCAAACCAACTTACCTTGTAAATAAGAAATATACTGGACATCTGTCAAACTGCCCTGATAACACTAGGAACAGAACTGGAGAGGGGACATGAGAGAACGCTATTCAGTTTGAGAAGTAATAACAATTGGAACAGAACTGGAGAGGGGACATGAGAACGCTATTCATTTTGAGAAGTTATAATGGTTATTGGTTATAATAATCCGTCGCAGAATTTATTATTAGGGTTGCTGGCAGTGAAGCACCCCTAATAATATTGTTGGAATAGCTCAATGCCCGATTGGTCAAAACATGTAGACTGGCAATATCAATGTATATCAAAACCACTACTACTAGGTGGCGTTGTATTCAGTCTAATGCTCAGCCCCACCACCCTGTTTGACGTATAACCACGGAATTTGGTATATCAGTGTTTCTCATAAGGAACAAATTTGCTTCAAGGACCCATGAAGTCCGCCATATTGAATTTTCCAACATGTTTTTTTTTTTTTATCAAATCTTCTCATGAACCATATATCCGGTTGACTTGACTAGAAACTCAGAATGTATGTTTTACTAAGTTTGAGAGAAGCGTTACGTCAAAAGATGGAAGAGAAAATGGCAACTTTGTAAAAAAGATGAATAACTTGTCTTCGCTGTATCACCTTGAAACTGATTAAGGCTCTTGCCGACACTAGTAGGAAGCTGTATTTCAAAGCAGGTGTTAATACAAAAAAAAGAACATGGAAACAGCAAGCAATTCAGTTGTGAACCTCCAACAGCTAGCATTTATGCTAATGCTAAAAAGAGATTCTTCAAATAAGGTCGAGAGATTTGGCGATTTACAGTGTTTGTTAGTCCCAACAAAGTTTGCAAAGGACTAATTGCTACGTCGAACAGCCATTTCATGACGCTATAAATCATTTATTATATTTAGTGAACACTTGCACGTAGTATTTTGAATTGTTCCATGTACAAGGATGTATAATACTTCAATGCAGCCGTCTCTTTCAGCCTGCTCATAAACCCGCGTTCTTGTTTCATTGCTGCTTGCAGCTATATTTTATCTCTTACTCACCTTTTCTCTCTCAGCCCAAACTTCTATATCCTTGACGAGCCGACCAATCACCTGGACATGGAAACGATCGAGGCTCTAGCGAAGGCGCTCAACAAATTCAAAGTAAGCTTGTTAAATAAACTAAGTCGCTGAGAAAAATGTCCTTTTTATTTATCTCACAATGTTAATCAATAGAGTAAATCTGGAGAGAAAAGTAAATCTGGAGAAAACCTATGAAATTGGTTTTCTTTAAACAGCCACTACAAGCTTATTTTGGCTAACAATCAATGGAAGTGATAGCACTTGAACACTTGAAGTTTTAATGTGCGTATATACCCTTTTTTTTTTTTTTACTCTATCCTCTCCTCAGGGTGGGGTGGTCCTTGTTTCTCACGACGAGCGTCTGATCCGGATGGTGTGCAGAGAGCTGTGGGTCTGTGAGCACGGGAACGTGCGGCGAGTGGAGGGGGGCTTTGACGAGTACCGGGATATCTTGCAGGAACAGTTCCGCAAGGAGGGCTACCTGTGAGGGGGAGGAAGGACTTTCCAAAACCTACCACCCCAAACAACTTGCCCATTACGCAAACTGTGACAGACATGCCAAGTTACCAACTGACTTCAATAACCTAAAGGCCCCCCCCACTCTCCATTCCCCGACTGCCAATCATCATCCTCAGAGGGAGAACTGAGTTTTACCGGCTGCTTTCCCATCATCCTCTCTGCTCCCCCACACCACCGTTTGTGTTTTGTTTGTCATTTAGCTCAGCCCGGCAGTTCAAAGTGACATACTCTTGTCTATTGTCCTGAAGCAGGCAGGTTTTAGGCTACATGGAGTGCAAACTCTGTCCAAATGGAATGTCAATTGTGCGTGCACTCTGTATACTCAAACTGCTCCGGCCTCCCCACTCCCAACCTTCCTGATCATAATAGTTGGAGCTGGTTTGGTTCACTTAACAAGGAGGATATTCCATCATGTGAAGGTGGGGGTGCTGTACCCTCTAACTGTTAACCCCATGTGGGCAACCATCTTGGAATAACGCTACATCCTTTTAGCTCTGAGTAATATCAGTTAAGGGCCGAATATGTACATCAGAAAGTTAACAAAAATTCTCGATTTCTTAATCTGTGTCGAATATGTGTGCATGTGATTGGGTGGGAGAGAGAGCGAGGATACATTTTAAGTGCATATGGATTGATTTTTCTCCTGAACATGTGTGTTCTTGATGGAGAGGGAGCATCTCTTTAGTCAGTGGAACCCGGGGTGAAGCTGAAATGACTCCCTGTTCCCAACATAGTGTAGTATTTTGGGAACTAGACAAAATTGTCATTTCAGACACCCCTGGTCTTGTTCATTAGGCACCAAACTAAATAAAACAGTCTGAAACAGGGAGGGATTACATGGACTTGTCCAATAAGAAATTCTCATTTTCTGTTGCRAAACCTTTCCTGTTGCATGCCCTAATGAACACAATCCTGGAAACATCCATATCTGTGTCAGCATGGGAAACCACCAGCACAAAAACAACGATTTCTACAGCAACAGCAGCTGGCTCCAGGTCTCACTGCTGCTTCTTCCCCAGAATCTCCAACCAAGTAAACTATTTAAGCAATAATGCACAAGGGGGTGTGGTATATGGCCAATTTACCACAACTAAGGGCTGTTCTTACGCACACAGCCATTAGCTGTGGTATATTGGCCATATATCAAACCCTTGGTCAGGGCTCAAACCACCCAGTTTATTTATCTTAGAGAAATTCAGAATATATATATATATATATATATATATTAATCCTCCTGTTATTTTGCTAACTTATAAATAGGTGTTTTAAGAACTATTCAATCATAACACCATACTAATAAAACAGCTTTAATAATCCATCCCTCAGGTCTGATGAAATGCTCTATGGTTCAACTAACACCATGCAACATTACTTTATTATTCAGACAAAATGGAACCTGTATCCATAACAATCTAGAGAAGATCTATCAATATAGTATCTACCAAACGACAAACACTCAAATAATGTTTTGTGACCATTCTAAACAGATGCATAATCAATCACAATTTGAGTTCCAGAAGGTGTGGACTGTGCGCGCATGTGAATATGGTTCCCTACAGACCTGTCAAGATTAATTTATTTTAGTCGATTACTTCAATGCTCTCTACAGATTGGTGTACCTGTAAAAAGTAGATCGTCAGTTCCTTGACACGGGGGTTTATTTAAAAAGTGATTGCATTCGTTTTGGGAAGCGGACTGCCTCCCGGGCGTGAGCCAGGTGCCCCACTGGCAGATGACGAAGTCAAGCACGTGGAGTGATGAGTAGCATTCAGTGTTTTCATATGCAAAAGTAATTTATTTAGATAAAAAACGCTTTATCTGCCTTCCCAATGAAAACGAGTTTTAAAATTCAAACATTTATTTTACAGAAAATAAATGTATGTTTCTGGACGATGCACCATGCTGCCTTGACAACATGCGCAGATTACGGTTTGATTTGAGAAGTGCACTCCTCCCTCCCCGCTTTCATCCGATGACGTGACGGGGCATTGCCAGGTTTAACCCGGACCAACGTAAAGAACAGTTTTATTTTTATTTAACTAGGCAAGTCAGTTAAGAACAAATTCTTATTTACAATGACAGCCTACCGGGGACCAGTGTTTGTGGGCAGAACGACAGACTTGTCAGCTCGGGGGTTCGATCCAGCAACTTTTCGGTTACTGACCCAACGCTCTAACCACTAGGCTACCTGCCGCCCAAAAAGAGTAGTCCTGGTACCTAGCTGTTTGTGCATTCAACAACCCTACACTGTTGCCTATCAAAACTAGACAAAAGTGATCTAAACCCCGAACCAGAAAACAATAACACAGATTTGGAACGAGAGACTTTCAATGCAACAGTTGGTGAAGAGAAATGGGAGGGATAGGATGTTTGACACAGCAGTGCTTCTTAGTGGCAGAAGTAAAGCATTGCCTGTGCCACTATGGGTACATTTGCAAACAGTAAACGTTTTCTATTGGAGAAATTCAGGTAGGTCCCTCCCTGTATGGTTCCGAGTGATGAATACACCTCAGGACGAACTGAGTCACTACATAATGTATTAATTAATGTTACATGTTTTGACATTTTTAAAATCAGACTGGTGCTTAAGTATAGTCATTCTGCCTACAGTACATTCTGAAGTCCTCAACACTGACAACACACACCGACAGGGATGTACTTTACCCTCAATTACTATGCAAACACCTGCTTGAATAAAAACATAAAACTTATTCCCTCTCTTACAATGGAAAAAATTACCTTTACCATAATTCTTGTACATTTCAATTTTATTTTCTTAGCCTGTCATGGTCGGCTGTCATATGATCTCCTCCAGATCACTTTGCCTGTCCTAGCCAGGTGGTTGTTCCATTTGCAGCCCTGCTATGTCCTCAAACACTGGGGCGTAGGTGTCAACACACCCACGTTTAGGAGCTGCTCCCAGTGCTGAGGGGTATCACTACAAATCCTGGTTCGATTCCAGGCTGTATCACAACCGGCCGTGATTGGAAGTTCCATAGGGTGGGGCACAATTGGCCCAAAGTCATTAGGGTTTGGCCGGGGTAGGCCGTCATTGTTTGGTTTCTAGTGATGAATCATTATAAATAAGAATTTGTTCTCAACTGACTTGCCTAGTTAAATAAGAACAAATTCTTATTTACAATTTAACTGACTTGCCTAGTTACATAAGGGTTAAATAAAATGTTTTTTTTAATCACCATAATCAGCCATCCTAGTCCTTTACTGGGCCTGAGAGGGGGCACAGGGTCTCTAAATGGAAGGGGACAGGTAGGCTTACATTTTTTCTTTTTTAATTTAACTAGGCAAGGCGGCAGTTAAAACACAGTTTTATTTACAATGACGGCCTATTTTGTTGCCTTCCAACCTGGAATTAAAATAGATTTTTGGGTGGGTTTATCATTTGATTTACACAACATGCCTACCACTTTGGTTCACAATAAATAAAAAAAATTGCATCTTCAAACAATATATAAGACAAAAGAACTTGAGCGTGCATAACTAGTCAATACTTTATAGAGAGACTTTTTGCAGCAATTACAGCTGCGAGTCTTTATAAGCTTGGCACATCTAGCCACTGGGAGTTGTGCAAATTTTTCAAGGCAAAACTGCTCCAGCTCCCTCAAGTTGGATGGGTTCCGCTGATATACATCCATTTTAAGTCATACCAYATTCTCAATTGGATTGAGGTCTGGGCTTTGACTAGGCCATTCCAAGACATTTAAATGTTTCCCCTTAAACCACTCGAGTGTTGCTTTAGCAGTATGCTTARGGCCATTGTCCTGCTGGAAGGTGAACCGCCGTCCCAGTCTCAAATCTCTGGAACACTGAAACCAGTTTCTCTGAAGAATTTCCCTGTATTTGCCGATGGAAAAACGATGGTGTTCTCGGGGTGATGAGAGGTGTTCAAATCAAATTTATTTATATAGCCCTTCTTACATCAGCTGATATCTCAAAGTGCTGTACAGAAACCCAGCCTAAAACCCCAAACAGCAAGCAATGCAGGTAATGAGGAAGACCACGGGCTGTGTGGGCATGAGGAGAATACTCCTGGAGGAGAAGGCCAAGGAACTAGGAAGAAACCTAGAGAGGAACCAGGCTATGAGGGTGCCAGTCCTCTTCTGGCTTGTGCCGGGTGGAGATTATAATAGAACATGGCCAGATGTTCTAATATTATCACAGTAGTTGTCGAGGGTGCAGCAAGTCAGCACCTCAGGAGTAAATGTCAGTTGGCTTTTCATCGCCGATCATTGAGAGTATCTCTACCGCTCGCCTGCGGGTTAGAGAGTTGAAAACACAGGGACAGGTGAGCACTGTCCGGTGGACAGGTCCAGGGTTCAATAGCCGCAGGCAGAACAGTTGAAACTGGAGCAGCAGCACGCCAGGTGGACTGGGGACGCAAGAGGAGTCATATGCCAGGTTGTCCTGAGGCATGGTCTAGGGCTCAGGTCCTCCGAGAGAAAGAGAGGAATTAGAGAGCGATACTCATTCACACAGGAACTCGGATAAGACAGGAGAGATGTACTCCCAGATATAACAGACTGACCCTAGCCCCCGCACAAACTACTGCAGCATAAATACTGGAGGCTGAGACAGGAGGGGTCAGGAGATACTGGTGGCCCCATCCGATGATACCCAGACAGGACCAAACAGGAAGGATATTTGTTTATTTTTTTATTGTTGTTTCTACACTATGTTATTTAACGCAGGTGTAGGCGCTAGGTGCCTGAGACCAAGGTGTCTCGAGTTTGATCAACTGGGACCTGGCAAGAGGTAGAGAGCGCAAGTGGGGTAACGGACAACTAGGAGTTTAGCACGGACGTAAACGGAAATACAAACAAGTCAATAAACATGGCGTAGAAAAAAAGAGAAATCTATATACAATGTGTGCAAAAGGCATGAGGTAGGCAATAATGAGAATAATTACATTTTAGCAGATTAACACTGGAGTGATAAATCATCAGAGCTGATCATGTGCAAGAAGAGATACTGGTGTGCAAAGAGCAGAAAAGTAATAAATAAAGCAGTATGGGGGTGAGGTAGTATTGGGTGGGTAGTTTAAAGATGGACTATGTAGTGGCGGATGTGTTGTCTCGGATAGCAGATTTTTTAAAGTTGTTGAGGGAGATAGTTCCAACTTCAGAGATTTTTGTGCAATTCGTTCCAGTCGCAGGCAGCAGAGAACTGGAAGGAAAGGCGTCCAAATGAGGTTTTGGCTTTAGGGATGATCAGTGAGATACACCTGCTGGAGCGCGTGCTGCGGTGGGTGTAGCATCGTGCCAGTGAACTGAGATAGGCGGCACTTTACCTAGCATAGCCTTGTAGATGACCTGGAGCCAGTGGGTCTGACGACGAACATGTAGCGAGGGCCAGCCGACTAGGGCATACAGGTCGCAGTGGTGGGTCGTATAAGGTGCTTTAGTAACAAAACTAATGGCACTGTGATAAACTGCATCCAGTTTGCTGAGTAGAGTATGGAAGCTATTTTGTAGATGACATCGCGAAGTCGAGGATCGGTAGGATAGTCAGTTTTACTAGGGTAAGTTTGGCGGCGTGAGTGAAGGAGGCTTTGTTGCGGAATAGAAAGCCGATTCTTGATTTGATTTTGGATTGGAGATGTTTGATATGAGTCTGGAAGGAGAGTTTGCAGTCTAGCCAGACACTAGTATCTATAGATGTCCACATATTCTAGGTGGGAACCGTCCAGGGTGGTGATGCTAGTCGGGCGTGCGGGTGCAGGCAGCGAACGGTTGAAAAGCATGCATTTGGTTTTACTAGCGTTTAAGAGCAGTTGGAGGCCACGGAAGGAGTGTTTGTATGGATTGAAGCTCGTTTGGAGGTTAGATAGCACAGTGTCCAAGGAAGGGCGCGGAGTATATAGAATGTGTGTCGTCTGCGTAGAGGTGGATCAGGGAATCGCCCGCAGCAAGAGCAACATATATGATATATACAGAGAAAAGAGTCGGCCCGAGAATGAACCTGTGATACCCATAGAGACTGCCAGAGGACCGGACAACATGCCCTCCGATTTGACACACTGAACTCTGTCTGCAAAGTAGTTGGTGAACCAGGCAAGGCAGTCATTAGAAAAACCGAGGCTACTGAGTCTGCCGATAAGAATATGGTGATTGACAGAGTCGAAAGCCTTGGCCAGGTCGATGAAGACGGCTGCACAGTAATGTCTTTTATCGATGGCGGTTATGATATCGTTTAGTACTTTGAGCGTGGCTGAGGTGCACCCGTGACCGGCTCGGAAACCGGATTGCACGCGGAGAAGGTACGGTGGGATTCGAGATGGTCAGTGATCTTTGTTGTTGACTTGGCTTTCGAAGACCTTAGATAGGCGGGCAGGATGGTATAGGTCTGTAACAGTTTGGGTCCAGGGTGTCTCCCCCTTTGAAGAGGGGGATGACGCGGCAGCTTTCAATCCTTGGGGATCTCAGATGATACGAGGGAGAGGTTGAACAGGCTGGAATAGGGGTGCGACAATGGCGGCGACAGTTTCAGAATAGGGGGTCAGATTGTCAAGCCCAGCTGATTTGTATGGGTCCAGGTTTTCCAGCTCTTTCAGAACATCTGCTATCTGGATATGGGTAAAGGAGAAGCTGGGGAGGCTTGGGCGAGTAGCAGCGGGGGGGGCGGGCTGTTGGCCAAGGTTGGAGTGCCGCAGGGGAAGGCATGGCCAGCCATTGAGAAATGTTTGTTGAAGTTTTCGATTATCATGGACTTATCAGTGGTGACGTGTTACCTAGCTCAGTGCAGTGGGCAGCTGGGAGGAGGTGCTCTTGTTTTCCATGGACTTTACAGTATCCACAGATACTTTTGGTTGGAGTTAGAGCTACAGGATGCAAATTTCTGCTTGAAAAAGCTGGCTCTTGCTTTCCTGACTGACTGCGTGTATTGGTTCTGACTTCCTGAACAGTTGCATATCGCGGGGGCTCTTCGATGCTATTGCAGTTCGCCAAGGATGTTTTTGTGCTGGTCGAGGGCAGTCAGGTCTGGAGTGAACAAGGGCTATATCTGTTCTTGGTTCTGCATTTTTAACGGAGCATGCTTGTCTAATATGGTGAGGAAGTAACTTTTAAAGAATGACCAGGCATCCTCAACTGACGGGATGAGGTCAATATCCTTCCAGGGTACCCGGGCCAGGTCGATTAGAAAGGCCTGCTCGCAGAAGTGTTTTAGGGAGCGTTTGACAGTGATGAGGGGTGGTCGTTTGACGCGGACCCGTGGCGGATACAGGCAATGAGGCAGTGATCGCTGAGATCTTGATTGAAGACAGAGGTGTTTTGGAGGGCAGGCCATTTTACGGATTTAGGGTTGTACCTGGTGGGTTCCTTGATGATTTGTGTGAGATTGAGGGCATCAAGCTTGGATTGTAGGACTGCCGGGTGTTAAGCATATCCAGTTTAGGTCACCTAACAGAACAAACTCTGAAGCTAGATGGGGAGCGATCAATTCACAGATGGTGTCCAGGCACAGCTGGGAGCTGAGGGGGTCGGTAGCAGGCGGCAACAGTGAGAGACTTTTCTGGAGAGATTAATTTTTAAAATTAGAAGTTCGAACATGTTGGGCATAGACCTGGAAAGTATAGACGAGAACTTTGCAGGCTATCTTGCAGTAGATTGCACTCCTCCCCTTCTTGGCAGTTCTACTTGACGGAAGTGTTATAGTTGGGTATGGAAATCCAGAATTTTTGGTGGCCTTCCTAAGCAGGATTCGGACAGGCAAGGACATCAGGGTTGGCAGAGTGTGCTAAAGCGGTGAGTAAGGCAACTTAGGGAGGAGGCTTCTGATGTTGACATGCAGATGCGGCCAAGGCTTTTTCGTACAGAAGTCAACAAATGAGGGTGACTGGGGACATGCAGGGCCTGGGTTTACTCCATCACACGAGGAACAGAGGAGTAGTAGGATGAGGGTGCGGCTAAAGGCTATCAAAACTGGTCGCCTAGAGCGTTGGGGACAAAGAATAAAAGGAGCAGATTTATGGGCGTGGTAGAATAGATTCTGGGCATAATGTGCAGACAGGGGTATGGTGGGCACGGGTACAGCGGAGGCAAGCCCAGGCAGGGTGATGAATGAAGAGGTTGTATCTCTGGACATGCTGGTCCTCATGGGTGAGGTCACCGCATGTGTGGGGGTGGGACAAAGGAGGTACGGAGAGTGGAACTACGGGGTCCATTGAAAACCAAAACAATGTAATGATAACTAGCCTGACAAAGTATGCAAGGCATATTGATATTTGAGAGAGACATACAATAAGGAAAGTGATTGCAGGTCTTGATTGGGAGAGCTAGCTAAAACAACAGGTAAGATAACAGCAGCAATAAA
Organism: Salvelinus sp. IW2-2015; assembly: GCF_002910315.2. Lineage (NCBI taxonomy): Eukaryota > Metazoa > Chordata > Actinopteri > Salmoniformes > Salmonidae > Salvelinus > Salvelinus sp. IW2-2015. The sequence continues at coordinate 2,488,657 of NC_036862.1, read as the reverse complement.
AGGGTGCTAGTCTAACACAGCAACAACAGGTAAAATGGCGACGACTAGGCAGAGAGGGTCGGATTAACTACACACAGATCCTGAGTTAAGCACAGAGCCGACAGATAAAACAAAATAACACAGAATGGAGTACCGTGAATTAATGGACAGTCAAGCAGGCATCAGCTATGTAGCCAAGTGATCATAGTGTCCAGGGGCGCCGTAGATGGAGCAGGGAGGCCTCCACTAAGCTAGCACGCGGCGTTTAAAGTTAGTAGCCCGGGGGGTGGTCTGCTCAGACGGAGGGGGTCTGCTCAGACGGAGGCCGTTTGAGGGCACAGCGGGTGGGGTATTCGTCTGCAGACAGACGTGGTCGTGTCGACAGAGAATCCAAGCCGGATGGCGATGGCGAAAGAGGGTTGTGAATATGGAATTGTGTTTGCTAACTGGTTAGCTTCGTGGCAGTGGCGCTAGCTGCAAGCTAGCTGTGTGAGGATCAGAAGTAGTGGCTCAGGGATTACGGCAGGAATCCGGCGTTGTTGTCGAGAGACAGTGACGGCTGGTAAATTGGTGAGTAATTCCAGGCTAATAACAGGGCTGGTGTCTGTGCAGAAGGTAAAGCTGCTAGCAGCGGCAAAAAATGGCTAAATTAGCTTGTAGCTGATTTAGACCAGTTTGATGGATTGGCAGGGCTCTGTGTCGGCAAAAAAGGTCCAGGCCAATTGGCAAAATATGTATTGTAGCACAAGAATTAGCCGGAGGACTCTCTTCGGGAGATTGGCCTAGCTCGAGGCTAGCTCAAGGCTAACTGTTGCTTGCTTCGGGACAGAGACGTTAGCCAGGAGTAGCCACTCAGATTGCAGCTAGCTATCTGATCCGGTGTAAAGGTCCAGAGCTTGCGGTAGTAATCTGGAGATTTGGTAGAGAAAAAGCAGTCCGATATCTCTGGGTTGATATCGCGCTGTGCAGACTGGCATGTATTGACCAAGCTGAGGGCTGGCTGGTGTCCGAGTTAACGGTAAAGACCACTAGCAGTGACTAACTGATAACTAGCTAGTAGTTAGTTAGCTGGCTAGCTTCTGATGGGGGTTCCGGTTTTAAAGTATAAAAATAGCAGATCCGTACCACATTGGGTGTTGGGGGTTGCAGGAGAGGTATATTCAGTCCGTAGATGGAAAGTGGGAGATTAAAATATAAACGGAAAAAACGAGGAAAACGATTATTTACACGGGACAAGACAAAACACACGTCCGACTGCTACGCCATCTTGGAATCAATATAACCCCACCCACTTTGCCAAAGCACAGCCCCCACACCACTAGAGGGATATCTTCAACCACCAACTTACCATCCTGAGACAAGGCCGAGTATAGCCCACAAAGATCTCCGCCACGGCACAACCCAAGGGGGGGCGCCAACCCAGACAGGAAGATCACGTCAGTGACTCAACCCACTCAAGTGACGGCATGAAAGAGCACCAGTAAGCCAGTGACTCAGCCCCTGTAATAGGGTTAGAGGCAGAGAATCCCAGTGGAGGGAGGGGGAGAGAGGTGTTGGGTTTGCGCCAGATATAGCATTTTCCTTGATGTCCAAAAAGCAACATTTGTCTCCACCATTGCTCCTGTACCCAAGAAAGCAAAGGTAACTGAACTAAATAACTATCGCCCCGTAGCACTCACTTCTGTCATCATGAAATGCTTTGAGAGGCTAGTTAAGGATCCTATCACATCTACCTTACATCCTAGACCCACTTCAATTTCCTTACCGCCCCAATAGATGCAATCGCCATTGCACTGCACGCTTCCGTATCCCACTTGGACAAGAGGAATACCTATGTACGAATGCTGTTCATTGACTATAGCTCAGCCTTCAACACCAATGTACCCTCCAAGCTCGCGGCCTGAACCCCACCCTGTGCAACTGGGTCCTGGACTTACTGACGGGCTGCCCCCAGGTGGTGAAGGTAGGAAACAACACCTCCACTTCACTGATCCTCAACACTCAACACTTCACATCCCCTTCCTATCACAAGGGGGCATGCTCAGCCCCCTCCTGTACTCCCTGTTCACCCATGACTGCGTGGCCACACACGCCTCCAACTCAATCATCAAGTTTGCAGACAACACAGCCATAGTAAGCCTGATTACCAACAATGACGAGACCGCCTACAAGGAGGTGAGGGACATCGGGGAGTGGTGCCAGGAAAGTAACGTCAACAAAATGAAGGAGCTGATCATGGACTTCAGGAAAAAGCAGAGGGAGCAGGTCTCTATCCACATTGACAGGACCGCGGTGGAGAAGGTGGAAAGCTTCTAGTTCCTCGGCGTACACATCACTGAAAATCTCAGTGAGGCTTAAGACCCACAAACTTTTACAGATGAACAATTGAGAGCATCCTGTCGTGCTGTATCACCGACTGGTACAGCAACTGCACCGCCCACAACCGCAGGGCTCTCCAGAGGGTGGTGCGGTCTGCTCAACGCATCACCAGGGGCGAACTACCTGCCCTCCAGGACACCTACAACACCCCATGTCATAGGAAGGCCAAAAATATAATCAAGGCTATCAACCACCTGAGCCACGGCCTGTTCACCCCTCTATCATCCAAAAGGCGAGGTCAGTACAGCTGCATCAAAGATGGGATCAAGAGACAGAAGCTGTTTTTCAATCTCAAGGCCATCAGACTGTTAAATAGCCATCACTAGATGGCTACCACCTGCTACTCAACCCTGCACATTAGTCTTCTGCCCTACATACATAGACTTGGAATCACTGGCCACTTTAATAATGGAATACTAGTCACTTTAATAATGTTTACGTACCGCTTTACTCATATGTACAGTTGAAGTTGGAAGTTTACATACATCTTAGCCAAATACATTTTAAACTGTTTTTCACAATTCCTGACATGTTAATCCTTGTAAATATTCCCCATCTTAGGTCAGTTAGGATCACCACTTCGTTGTCAGAATAATAGTAGAGAGAATGATTTATTTCAGTTTTTATTTCTTTCATCACATTCCCAGTGGGTCAGAAGTTTACATACACTCAACTAGTATTTGGTAGCATTGCCTTTAAATTGTTTAACTTGGCTCAAATGTTTAGGGTAGCCTTCCACAAGCTTCCCACAATAAGTTGGGTGAATTTTGGCCCATTCCTCCTGACAGAGCTGGTGTAACTGAGTCAGGTTTGTAGGCCTCCTTGCTAACACACGCTTTTTCAGTTCTGCCCACACATTTTCTATAGGATTGAGGTCAGGGCTTTGTGATGGCCACTCCAATACCTTGACTTTGTTATCCTTAAGCCATTTTGCCACAACTTTGGAAGTATGCTTGGGGCCATTGTCCATTTGGAAGACCCATTTGCGACCAAGCTTTAACTTCCTGACTGATGTTACTTCAATATATCCACAATCTCCTTCCTCATGATGCCATATATTTTGTGAAGTGCACCAGTCCCTCCTGCAGCAAAGCACCGCCACAACATGATGCTGCCACCCCTGTGCTTCACGGTTGGGATGGTGTTCTTCGGCTTGCTAGCCTCCCCCTTTTTCCTCCAAACATAACGATGGTCATTATGGCCAAACAGTTCTATTTTTGGTTCATCAGACCAGAGGACATTTCTCCAAAAAGTACGATCTTTGTCCCCATGTGCAGTTGCAAATCGTAGTCTGGCTTTTTTATGGCGGTTTTGGAGCAGTGGCTTCTTCCTTGCTGAGCGGCCTTTCAGGTTATGTCGATATAGGACTCGTTTTACTGTGGATATAGCTACTTTTGCACCCGTTTCCTCCAGCATCTTCACAAAGACCTTTGCTGTTGTTCTGGGATTGATTTGCACTTTTCGCACCATAGTACGTTCATCTCTAGGAGACAAAATGCGTAGAAAATAGTACAATTTAAGAAAAGCCCTGGAATGAGTAGGTGTCCAAACTTTTGACTGGTACTGTATTTGTAAACCTCTCAAAGTGTGTTTTGTAGTGTAAATTAAGAATGTTATATTTTTGACTGATATGATTGTCTGTTTCATATATGCGAAGTATTTAAAACTCTGTCAGTTCCACTTTTATAGCCAAAAGAGAAAACAATACCTTTAAACAATCCATAAATGTATTATTCTTGTGCAATTTATATCTATAGGCTATATTTAGTGTAAAATAATTTAAGAAAAGCCTATCTGGCATTAGTGCGTAAATCTCTAAGCTTTAGGGCCTATAACTGTACACATGTCAAATAGTCTACACGCCAAATGATTTTGGGAACAGCAGAAAAAGTGAACATCGTCCACTTAGGAAAATAATCTGAGTTTAATTGAAAAACAGTAACGCTGCGAAATGGAGAGTTGAAAATAAAGACAAGGGAGGGACAGAAATTCTTTGGGAATGTTGTAAAAGAGGAGAATGCCAATCCCGGCTATGTTATGTGATTGTGAGGAGCTATACAAATTTAACAGTCACAAGACGGGGACTTCAAATAGGCCTATGGCATGTCAAGGTAACAGTAGCCTACTGTTCAGAGGTTAAATGGAAACTGAAATCTGGACACTGTAGGTCTATAACCTCTCACAGCCTTAATATTAACTCCCGTAGAATTAACCATTTCTTGCAGTAAAATTATACACCAAATGTAGGTAAGATTGTGACTTGAACAGGAGTGGGGAAATAATATTTATTTTAGCATTTTAAGAAAATGCAAATGCGAAGTTAGTCTGTAGGGGTGCCATCTTTATCAGCATCATAAAAGCTGATAGTATTTCAACCACATAAAATATGCATCGAAGCCGAATTTAAATCTTATCAGAAAATATTTGGGTCGTTTTCACAGCTTTCTATTTCCTATTGCATTTTCTCCCCGGTCCCTAAACGTCTTTGCTCCGCCAATGAAGCAGAGATGACAGAGAACTTAACCGATATCAACTAGATTGAAGCATTCATTCTATACATTTTATGACATTCTGTTGAGCAAGGGTTTATTTCATCTTTTTAGGGCAACATATAATGACGAGAAGCTGCTTGTATCTATATTACAGGCAAGTTGACTAACAAATAGCCTACCAAAATGTCAGTAATTATAAGCAGAAACGTATCTAAATCTGGGAAAAAGAACACCTGCACCCCCTGTCAAAAAAATTGTTTTGCCGTCGCTGACTAGCCTACAGGGCATTATCTATATTTGCGGGTTAGGGTTGGTTGCGGTCCTCAGAGAGAGTTAGGCTGTTGCAGATGGGTTATAAGCAATTGCGGGCAGGTGCAGTTGAACAAACAGCTGACCTGTGCACAACTAACTCACACTCAGTCTCACACAGAGTGCATATCGGGATTTATCTGGGTCAATATTGATTGTCTGGAAGGACCAACATGACTTTAAAGTTAAATTGTCTCTCTGCTGCTGTACTGGCCATCAATTTGTGGCCTGGCTGTAGAGAAGTCAAGAGTGATCAGTGGTGGTGTGATGTAGGTTGTTCAGTCAACCAAGTTCATAAGTAACTTTGCATAAAACCTGAGGACTCATGTGGTTCTCTTTTTAGCTAATGCCTAGGCCATAGCTCAGCGAACTAACTAACATAGTATTTTGGCAGATTATCTGGGTTTTAATTACTAATCGGTAACAAAATCTGGGGGATGATAAGAGAGGATGGATTCCGGGGTAATGGAATGAAGTTAGACGAAGAGGAAAGAGATGTTTGGTCGGCAAGGGCCAATATTTTCTCCTGAGCAGGGACCTGTACAAGAATAACTAATGGGTCTCTTAGTGGAGGTGTGATGCTTGGGAGGAAGAATAACATAAATTAAAGAGGGATAAGGATAGGGCTTGGAGAGGAAGGAGGGAGTTGGGTTGAGACCGTCCCAGAAAGGGCTAGTGTTGTTGCAATACCACCTCATGTTTGTCACATGAAGGGACTGAGTAATGCCATCGATGCTGGGCCAAATGACAACGGAGCAAACTAGCATGGCCGGCCTGGCAGCACACACACTGCTGCAAGTAGTAGAGCCCCATACAGCAAAAAAACAACAACACTTTACACAGTTGAAGTCGGAAATTTACATACACCTTAGCCAAATACATTTAAACTCAGTTTTTTACAATTCCTGACATTTAATCCCAGTAAAAATTCCCTTAGAACAGTTAGGATCACCACCTTATTTTAAGAATATGAAATGTCAGAATAATAGTAGAATGATTTAATTCAGCTTTTATTTATTTCATCACATTCCCAGTGGGTCAGAAGTTTACATACACTCAATTAGTATTTGGTAGCATTGCCTTTAAATTGTTTAAATTGGGTCCAACGTTTCGGGTGGCCTTCCACAAGCTTCCCACAATAAGTTGGGTGAATTTTGGCCAATTCCTCCTGACAGAGCTGGTGTAACTGAGTCACGTTTGTAGGCCTCCTTGCTCGTACACGCTTTTTCAGTTCTGCCTACACATTTTCTATGGGATTGAGGTCAGGGATTTGTTATGGCCACTCCAATACCTTGACTTTGTTGTCCTTAAGCCATTTTGCCACAACTTTGGAAGTATGCTTGGGGTCATTGTCCATTTGTAAGGACCCATTTGCGACCAAGCTTTAACTTCCTGACTGATGTCTTGATGTTGCTTCAATATATCCACATAATTCCTTCCTCATGAAGCCATCTATTTTGTGAAGTGCACCAGTCCCTCCTGCAGAAAAGCACCCCCACAACATGATGCTGCCACCCCTGTGTTTCACGGTTGGATGGTGTTCTTCGGCTTGCAAGCATCCCCCTTTTTCCTCCAAACATAACGATGGTCATTATGGCAAACAGTTCTATTTTTGTTTCATCAGACCAGAGACATTTCTCCAAAAAGTACGATCTTTGTCCCCATGTGCAGTTGCAAACTGTAGTCTGGCTTTTTATGGCGGTTTTGGAGCAGTGGCTTTCTCCTTGCTGAGCGCCTTTCAGGTTATGATGATATAGGACTCGTTTTACTGTGGATATGATACTTTGTACCTGTTCCTCCAGCATCTTCACAAGGTCCTTTGCTGTTGTTCTGGGATTGATTTGCACTTTTCGCACCATAGTACGTTCATCTCTAGGAGACCGAACGCGTTTCCTTCCTGAGCGGTATGACTGCTGTGTGGTCCCATGGTGTTTATACTTGTGTATTATTGTTTGTACAGATGAACGTGGTACCTTCAGGCGTTTGGAAATTGCTCCCAAGGATGAACCGGACTTGTGGAGGTCTACAATTTTCTTTCTGAGGTCTTGGCTGATTTCTTTTGATTTTCCCATGATGTCAAGCAAAGAGGCACTTAGTTGGAAGGTAGGCCTTGAAATACATCCACAGGTACACCTCCAATTGACTCAAATGATGTCAATTAGCCTATCAGAAGCTTCTTAAGCCATGACATCATTTTATGGAATTCCAAGCTTTTTAAAGAACAGTCAACTTAGTGTATATAAACTTCTGACCCACTGGAATTGTGATACAGTGAAATAATCTGTCTAAACAATTGTTGGAAAATGTACTTGTCATGCACAAAGTAGATGTCCTAACCGACTTGCCAAAACTATAGTTAGTTACAAGAAAATTGTGAGTGGTTGAAAACGAGTTTTAAAGACTCCAACCTAAGTATGTAAACGTCCAACTTCAACTGTACATACAAACATTTGCAAAAAAATATATGGGGATTGGAAGTGATGCAGACAATTACATTGATGGAAGCTACAATCTATCTGCAAGATTAAAGCTGATCCCAAAAAATATTAAAACAAATAAAACATTAGAGTGTTACATTAAATTACAGAGTGGTCACATTAACACTACAGAGTGCCACACGATGTCATGTCTTTAGAAGCTTCTGATGGCTAATTGACAGAGTCAATGGAGGTGTACCTGTGGATTTATCAAAACACCTTTTCAAGATCTGCTATGAAGACCAGGCCTGATATCTGATGTTTCATAATGTTCAATTGTCTCAAGTAACTGTCGTACATTATCTCCAATATATCGTCCATGTAAAAAACCTGTCTGATCAGGATGAACAATATCTGGTAAAACCTTTTTTATTCTATGTGCTTTGCATTTCGCCAGATTTTCACATCGCAACATTGAAGTTTAGAGGCCTCCAATTTTTAAATGGACTGGATCTTTATACTTACCACCTGGGTCCTGTTTAGTAGTAATATAAAGTATACCATTTTGTCTAAGAGTAATTAAAACATGCTAATAATGGATCTTTGAGTACATCAAAAAAAGTCTGATATTCCTCTTACTTGGTATACGTCAAGCCATGGTGTTTTTCCAGACTGAATAGATTTTATAGCCTCAAAAAGTTCCTCTTCTGTAAGTTGGCCTTCACACAGGTCTTTCTGTAAATGTGTTATTATTATTAATATTATTACTAGGAAAGAAATCCTAACAGTTAACATCATTCAGTTGAAATGGAGGAGACTGAAAAGAAAACATATGCTTAAAATATTTTGCTTCCTCATGGGTGACTCCATTTGAAACGAGTTTCTGTAAATTATTTTTGGTAGAATTTCTATGTTGAAGTTTCAAGAAATGTTGTGCATTTTACACCTAATTCGATTTATTTTTGTAATACATTACACTTGATCATTCTTGAATAAGTACCTCCATTTCTTTTTGTTTTTCCTCTAACTTATTTTGTGCCTCTATAGTACAGTTTCCATTACATCTACCTGTGCTGTTACTTCCTCTATTTCCTTTATTAGTCTAATCTCTTTTGACCTAAAGATGAGTATTGCATTGAATGGCCTCAAATTACATTTGTGTCCCATACAATCAGGGGATCTGCTGTACCTATGTTGTGCAAAACAAAGTCAATTATGAATTATTTTGTCTTAGTGAAGAACAAATTGTCATCCAATAGGCTTTGATTACATTTTCAATATCCCCGTCCACGTGGAAATTCTGTAAGAGTTATATGGAGGCCAATTAGATGGTGGTCCGATCGCATTCGGTCTCCTATTAATAATTTAAAAACTTTTGATGCCAGCAAGAATGAGACCAGGATGTATTTAAGACAGCTAACTTAATTAAGCCGCCTCCATGTATATCTCACTAGGGCAGGGTTTTTCAACCTCTATATATCCACTAGTTCTAATGTATCCATGATCTTCATGATCTCCTTCAGTGCTTGAGGGTGATAGTTTGTAGAGTGATTTCCTTTACAATCTATTGAGGTACTTAAAACCGTATTATCATCTCCCACCATAATAGATTCATACGTTGCTTGTGAGCTCGATAGATTATTAGATATATTTTTGAATTAGTGTGGATCGTCATTATTTGGCCCATTATAGATTAATTAGCCAGATCTGTTTTTGGTTCAATAGCATGTTTAAAATCCATCTTCCTTGCGAATCTGCTTGCACAATCGGATCAACATTTTTTATTAATTAGTATAATCACCCCTTTTGAGTTTCTTTGCCCATGAGAAAAATATTTTTTACCTCTCGATCCTTTTCCACCCAATCTCATCTATATTTGTAGAATGAGTTTCCTGTAAACAATAGATTTTATATTCTTTCTCTTTTAGCCAGGTAAAAATTTATTTTCTTTTTTTATCATCTGCAAAGCCATTACAATTATAATTTGCTATACTTATTTCCCCACTTACCATAATGGTACCCACGTTTCAATTATACTTACCACAATCAATGTTTGTAAACTTACCATTAAAAAGCACCATGATGATTAAGTGTCCATATAGCTGTACATAATAATTTTCACTTTTAAGCATAGTGTAGCTGCAACTGTGTAAACCTCCAATTGTCCTAATATTCCCCTCACTAAATCCTCCCCTCATATCTAGGTCTGTTGTCACTAAGACCATCAGACCATCTCCCTGACTCATTACCAATGTCCAGTACAGACAGGGATGATAGGGAGGGTAGCGGTTGGTATGGCTCAGGTTCAAGGAGACATGCTATTCTTCTGAACGTGCCCCGGAGACGGTTCCTTAGCCACTGAAGATCCTCCTCTGTGGATTCTCGGGACAGAGGGTTGTCGTCTTCAGCCGGGTACAGGTCCTCCACTGACTGCACCTGGTTGGGCACGGATGGCTTCCTCCTGTGTCATTCCACATGCGTACGGACGATATTCTGATCCGCCAAAATAGGCCCCGTGTTGCTCAGTTGGTAGAGCATGGCGCTTGCAACGCCAGGGTTGTGGGTTCATTCCCCACGGGGGGACCAGGATGAATATGTATGAACTTTCCAATTTGTAAGTCGCTCTGGATAAGAGCGTCTGCTAAATGACTTAAATGTAAATGTAAAATAGGCTGCATTGCTCCACTGAGGCCTTCGCATGTGGTAGAGAGAACCCACTGGTCACCTATAGAGACCTGCCAAGCGGAAGGATGTCGCCTTTTACATGCCTTTCAATACAACTTTGAACACTTGAAATGTGCTATATAAATAAAGTTTGATTAGATTGATGACATTACAGCTATAGAATATTGAATCAACTATAATTTTCACGAGGACAAGTGCCGTATTTCCATAAAACTTTTAATTGATAGCTTGGGATTTTATCACTTGACAATCATATAATGGGAAGGATCCTATAAATCAAGACTGTGAATGCATGTACCACTCCGAATAAATAAATACTGTGCTTTTGAAGATTTGTCTCTGGTCATGAAACTACATGTCTACACAAAGTCCATTTTCTGATTCATTATCGAACTGAGTTATCACTCCTTGAAGTCTGGTATCTGGTTAATGATTATATAATTGATTAAGTGGTGCTTTCCTTGTAGAATGTTGACAGCTATAGAACGCATTGTATTGCTAAGATGCTCAAACTTAACTTAATAGCTACATTCAACGACACAGGATCCCTCATTCTGGCCCTGACCAAACCAGTAACTTGCACTTCTCCACATGGCCAGACTTATAGTGATCTTCTCCCCTTTTAATGCTCTTTTGCTCATCCTTGAAAAATGCCATAAGGTCTGAAATAGACACCAAAGTCGACATACTGTACAAACAATTATCTAGGCTAAGTAAAACAAAATCATTTTTTGATCTAATATCCTGCTAACTAGCTAGCTAAAGTGTAGTCAGTGGCTAGCTAAGACAGAGAAAGGAGACATAAATTCATGGGTTGGGCACAGAAGGTCTCTGGGCACAAAGTTCTCTGATCGAGCTGGTGAACGGTAGTTGACAGTGTCGGCTAGAGATTATATTCAGGAACTTCCTGATGGAATTTGTAGTCTTGCTGAGGTCTTCTCCGTTGCTAATTAGCATTAAAACAAATTTTGAGTAAATTGAGGCGACTATCTTGAGAAAGCCTCTCCCGGACAAAGTGAGTTATCAAAACATCAAGCCTATATGAAACACAGACCTTATATGAAGTAGTACTAAAATTCCAGATGCAAAAAGTTATGGGGGAAAAAGCAATTGGAACCATTACTGGGTTTTACGGGTATTATGACACTTCCTCTGTGCAGGACTTCCCGATCTGTCTCTCTTTTTCTTGCAGGTGTCTGTTAGTTGTAACAACAGTAACTATGGGCGGAGTTGTGGGTGAGAAGCAGCGAATCAGCATCCAAAACGTTTGTTTGTCTAGACATTATCTCTAATTTCTTTTAGACTAACATTTGATTTTCAACAGCAGACATTTGAAACATTGTTTGGTTATTTAAATTTGATTTCCAGCTGTCCCATAGTAGGCTTAATGATCGTGTCAGGAGTTGGACGAGACAGACAGGCAGCTTTTCTTAACAAGTCAAAATCATGAATCAGCATAATCTTTATGGATATATACAAAGAAATGTCAATATAAATACAGGTCAATCAAAATGAGATTCAGCTAGTTTGCGGTCTTTCCGGCTTCAGTTTGAAGTTTTAGTACTAGCTGTGTAGTTGGCTAGCTCCTCTGAACAGTGTCCTGACGAGAGAGCAAATGTTCTAAAGCCAGGCGAAATCGTGCATCATTAGCTCATTGTTATGGATGTATCCAAATAAATGTCACTAGAAAACAGCTTAAGCAAACGCAAATGCAGCTATGCCTACTTTTCCTTTATTCTGGTTGCACTGTTTGACGTAACTGTTTTAGCTGAAGTTAGCTAGCTAGCAAGCAAGGGATAAGAAGTTCACCAGCTAGCATGGCAACGTAGTATTTAGAACGGACGACTGGGTCGCTACCTTAGATATAGAACAAAAATACTTTACGACTGGGTCTCCTCTCTGGCAACCTAACCGATAGAATGAATGACCATGGGAAGTAAGGTTGCTGAGGATGCTGCAGCACCCCCTGATAAAAAAATAAAAATGGCACAATTTGTGAACTAGGCCTTTATTAGTCCTGTATTCCCCCTCATATTTTGATGAAAATATGTCAATCATTATTTGAATATGTTGGTAACCATTGTATAAAAGCCATAATGGCCTCGAATCCCTTGTTTGGAGGATAGCCTATAGGCATGGTTTGTCGGCCCTCAACGAACAACACCCGTGCCAATATATCTGTCAACACCGGCTTCCTTGACAATTTTCTTTTAACGACACCCGTTTTAAAACTCATCCTGTATGTCTGACTGCGCCACAATGATTTATGTCGGGGCATCCCACAGTAATGCAGCCCTCTACCCCTATGCAATGGCTAAGCTACCCCATATTTACCCCAGTGGAAAAGGTATGGCACCGCCGCTGAGCAGGTCTATGGGGTTCCAAGAGGTGAGCTAAAGGATTTGCTTATTGGTGGTGGTGTGTTAAGACATTAAGAAACACTTGGCTATAAAACATCCCCACCTTTATAGGCCTGGCATTCATTTGCATGCAGGCAAATTAGACTATTTCTGAAGATGCTGATCACTCATGAATTTCTCCAAGATGGCGTAGCAGTCAGACGTCTTTGTCCTTCGTCTTGTCGTGTCCCATGTTTATATCTTTTATATCTTTTTCTTCGCATATCTTTTAACAATATTTTTCTAAACCGCAACTTCAAAATACTCTCCTGCAATCCGCCTCATCCAATGCGGTGTTGATCTGCTTTTTTCTAAAGTATTTTTCTTTACCTCTGAACTGGAATCCCCCAACAGAAGCTAGCCAGCTAACTAGCTACTAGCTAGTAGTCAGCTAACCACTGCTAGCGGTCTTCAGCTACCTTTAGGTCGGAAAGCTCTCACCAGTTTGTAGAACGCGATTCAAACCAGAGCATACCAAACCTATTTCTCTCTCCATATCCCCGGATTCCTACCGCAAGCTCTGAACCTTCTCACCGGATCATCGCAGCTAGCTAGCTGCAATCCGAGTGACTACTCCTGGCTAATGTCTCTGTCCCGAAGCAAGCACCAATTAGCCTGGAGCTAGCCCATGCTAGGCCCATCTCCCGGCTAGCTGAAGAGGACCATCAGCCACTCCATCAGCTACAATACCTATTTTGCCAACTGGCCTGGACCCCTTTTACTGCTGGTACGGGGTACGGAACCCCGCCGATCCTACTGTAGTCCTACTGGACTACCGACGAAATCCGCTCGAGGGGGTTACTCAACTGGCTCCTACGTAGCGACCTCCCCTGAATGCCCATCTGCTAGCCTGCTATCCGCGGCCCGGTAGCTGTCTAGAGCATATCGGACTGTTAGCCAATAGGTCCATCGGCCAATTTCTCAGGCCACTATTCCTATTTTGCATATCGGCCTGGGCCCCTTTTAATACACGAAGCCCTGCTTATCCATCACGACTGGACTACCAACGTAATCTGCCCGAGGTTGTTTTTTTACCAACAGGCCCTTCCGTTGCGGCGTCCCCTGAATGCCCATCTGCCAGCCTGCTAGCCACGGCCCGCTAGCTGTCTAGAGCATATTGGACTGTTAGCTGAATAGATCCATTTGCCAATTGGACTGGACCCCTCTGCTACACGGAACCCTACTAATCCATCACGACTGGTCTATCGACGGAACCGCACGAGGAGGCTAAAACAGACTTTCCTCCGTCGCGACATCCCTCTAAGGCCCTTGTGCTAGCTTGCTAGCCCCGGCCTGCCAGCTGTCTGAATCACCGTGTCTCCAGCCAGCCCAACCACTCACTATGATCACTCGGCTACGCATGCCTCTCCCTAATGTCAATATGCCTTGTCCATTACTGTTCTGGTTAGTGATTATTGTTTTATTTCACTGTAGAGCCTCTAGCCCTGCTCAATATGCCTTAACCAACCATTTAGTTCCACCTCCCACAGATGCGATGACATCACCTGGTTTAAATGTTTCTAGAGACAATACCTCTCTCATCATCACTCAATGCCTAGGTTTACCTCCAATGTACTCACATCCTACCATACCTTTGTCTGTACATTATGGCTTGAATCTATACTATCGCGCCCAGAAACCTGCTCCTTTTTCTCTCTGTTCCGAACGTAATAGACGACCAGTTCTGATAGCCTTTAGCCGTACCCTTATCCTACTCCTCTGTTCCTCTGGTGATGTATAGGTTAATCGAGGACTTGCAGTGCCTAGCTCCACTCCTATTCCCCAACCATAAAAGCCTCGGTTTCATGCATGTTAACATTAGAAGCCTCCTCCCTAAGTTTGTTTTATTCACTGCTTTAGCACACTCTGCCAACCCGGATGTCTTAGCCGTGCCTGAATCCTGGCTTAGGAAGACCACCAAAAACCTTGAAATTTCATCCCTAACTATAACATTTTCTGAAAAGATAGAACTGCCAAAGGGGGTGGAATTGCAATCTACTGTAGAGATAGCCTGCAGAGCTCTGTCTTACTATCCAGGTCTGTACCCAAACAATTCAAGCTTCTACTTTTAAAAATCCACCTTTCCAGAAACAAGTCTCTCACCGTTGCCACGTGCTATAGACCACCCTCTGCCCCCAGCTGTGCCCTGGACACCATATGTGAATTGATTGCCCTCCATCTATCTTCAGACCTCGTGCTGCTAGGTGACCTAAACTGGGACATGCTTAACACACCGGCCATCCTACAATCTAAACTTGATGCCCTCAATCTCACGCAAATGATCAATGAACCTACCAGGTACAACCCCAAATCCATAAACACAGGCACCCTCAAAGATATCATCCTAACCAACTTGCTCTCCAAATACACCTCTGCTGTTTTCAACCGAGATCCCAGCGATCACTGCCTCATTGCCTGCATCCGTAATGGGTCTGCGGTCAAACAACCTCCACTCATCACTGTCAAACGCTCCCGGGTGGCGCAGTGGTCTAGGGCACTGCATCGCAGTGCTAGCTGCGCCACCAGAGTCTCTGGGTTCGCGCCCAGGCTGGGCTGGGTTCGCGCCCAGGCTCTGTCGCAGCCGGCCGCAACCGGGAGATCCGTGGGGCGACGCACAATTGGCATAGCGTTGTCCGGGTTAGGGAGGGTTTGGCCGGTAGGGATATCCTTGTCTCAGTATGTAAAAAATGTAATAAAATGTATGCACTCTACTGTAAGTCGCTCTGGATAAGAGCGTCTGCTAAATGACTAAAATGTAAATGTAAATGTAAAACGCTCCCTAAAGTGAGCAGGCCTTTCTAATCGACCTGGCCAGGGTATCCTGGAATGATTTTGACGTCATCCCGTCAGTAGAGGATGCCTGGCTAATTTTTTTAAGTGCCTTCCTCACCATCTTAAATAAGCATGCTCCATTCAAAACATTTAGAACGAAGAACAGATATAGCCCTTGGTTCACTCCAGACCTGACTGCCTTTGACCAGCACAAAAACATCCTGTGGCGTTCTGCATTAGCATCGAATAGCCCCCGTGATATGCAACTTTTCAGGGAAGTTAGGAACCAATATACACAGGCAGTTAGGAAAGCTAAGGCTAGCTTTTTCAAACATAAATTTGCATCCTGTAGCACAAACTCAAAAGACTTCTGGGACACTGTAGTCCATGGAGAATAAGAGACCCTCCTCCCACCTGCCCACTGCACTGAGGCTAGGAAACACTGTCACCACCGATAAATCCACAATAATTGAGAATTTCAATAAGCATTTTTCTACGGCTGGCCATGCGGCTGGCCATGCTTTGCACCTGGCTACCCTACCYCGGTCAACTGCCCGGCACCCCCCACAGCAAAGGGTGATGGTGATGTTCTGAAAGAGCTGCAAAATCTGGACCCCTAAAAATCAGCCGGGCTAGACAATCTGGACCCTCTCTTTCTATGATTATCTGCCGAAATTGTTGCAACCCCTATTTACTAGCCTGTTCAACCTCTCTTTCGTATCGTCTGAGATTCCCAAAGATTGGAAAGCTGCCGCGATCATCACCCTCTTCAAAGGGGTAGACACTCTAGACCCAAACTGCCACAGACCTACATCTATCCTACCCTGCCTTTCTACGGTCTTCGAAAGCCAAGTTAACAAACAGATTACCGACCATTTCGAATCCCACCGTACCTTCTACGCTATGCAATATGGTTTCAGAGCTGGTCATGGGTGCACCCCAGCCACGCTCAAGGTCCTAAATGATATCATAACCGCCATCGATAAGAGACATCACTGTGCAGCCGTGTTCATTGACCTGGCCAAGGCTTTCGACTCTGTCAATCACCACATTCTTATCGGCAGACTCAACAGCCTTGGTTTCCCAAATGATTGCCTCGCCTGGTTCACCAACTACTTCTCTGACAGATTTCAGTGTGTCAAATCAGAGGGCCTGTTGTATGGACCTCTGGCAGTCTATGGGGGTGCCACAGGGTTCAATTCTCAGGCCGACTCTCTTCTCTGTATACATYAATGATGTCGCTCTTGCTGCTGGTGATTCTCTGATCCACCTCTACGCAGGCGACACCATTCTGCATATCTCTGGCCCTTCTTTGGACACTGTGTTAACAACCCTCCAGACGAGCTTCAATGCCATACAACTCTCCTTCCGTGGCCTCCAAGAAACAATGTATATGAAACGCTTCAGTCTGGTTTTAGACCCCATCATAGCACTGAGACTGCGCTTGTGAAGGTGGTAAATGACCTTTTAATGGTGTCAGCCCGCGGCTCTGCATCTGTCCTCGTGCTCCTAGACCTTAGTGCTGCTTTTGCTACCATCGATCACCACATTCTTTTGGAGAGACTGGAAACCCAAATTGGTCTACACGAACAAGTTCTGGCCTGGTTTGGATCTTATCTGTCGGAAAGATATGTTTGTCTCTGTGGATGGTTTGTCCTCTGACAAATCAACTGTAAATTTCGGTGTTCCTCAAGATTATTACCTAGAATAAATTTAAAAACTTTGGGAGCCATGCCATTCTGAAGAGGTTTAATTCTACCTGTAAGATTTATGTGAAGACTGTTCCATTTAATTAGATCTGTTTTCATATTGTTGAGTAATTGGATGAAGTTGTCTTTAAATAGTTGTTGTTTGTTGTCACTTATTAAACCCCATAGAGATTCAATTGACTCTAAGTAACATAATAACAAAAAATCCCCATCACAATCCGTCAGTTTAAACTAGTACAGGTAGAGTGACACATGGTAAAGATACAGATAATCCAGACCATAACATAATTCCATTTCTCAGCATTTCCTTTTTTTCGCACCCTTACTACTGCAGTGTACAATATGTCTGCTTTTTAATGTTTGGGAAACAAAGCCCTGGATAATTACAGAAAGGGTGGATACTTCACAGTTATATTAATTACAACCTTTAAGTTCGAGAGAATTGTCTGCGTCGGAAAGGGCACTCCCACTGAGAATAGAGATTCCATTCGAGCGAGCAAGAGAGAGAGAGCGAGCGAGTTTTAAATACTCTTTATTGGGTCAGAGCCCACAACACAATAAATACTCATACAAAACCATAGTTATACATCAATTAAAAACACAACTCCATATCCTCCTCCACAGTAACTAAACATAACAGACTCTGAATACCCCATATAATCATAAACAGATCAATATTGTTGACCAGTTTATAATAGGCAAACTCAACCCTCAGTCTCGCTGCCAACATTCCCTCCAGCATTCCCACCACATCCACAGACCCCTGTCCCCGAATACTGTTCTTTCGGGTCTTCCATATCGATAATTTAGCTGCCCCTAACACAAAATTAAGCAACACAACTACACCTTTTGACTAAACCTGTACTTTAGCCCAAATATAAACAGTTGGGAAGAGAAAACCTCTCCCAGAGCTGAGAACCAACTAGTGAGCAGGTCAATCATCCCAACCAACCTGGGACACTGTAAAAACAGATGTGCCAGAGTTTCAGACTCAGCACAGAATGGACACCCTTCTCCAACAGTAGGATCCAGGTGTACCAGATGCATGTTGGTGGCTATGGCTCCATGTATTATCCTCCATTGGAGGTCAGCTGTCCTCTTTTCAATAGGCAGTTTGTATAAAGACCGCCAACAGCCTTTTGGGGAGGCATCCGGACCAAACACACCCGCCCACCTCGTCGATTTTACCCCTTCCAGGGAAGAGGCATGGGACACCTTTACACATATTCTGTACATGGCCTTCTTTCCCACCTCCTTGAACTCCCCCAGCTCCGGGGTATCGAAGGAAAGCAGCATCCCCACGTCCTCCTCGAATGCCCCCACCGCAGCACTAACAATCAGTGCAGGGAACACATAATACAGACCCTCCTTCCACCGATCAGAATTGGAAGTGTCAGTCACATACTGCAGATGAAGTACTGGCAAGGAGTCACAGACCTCAGCGATGACCTTTCWCAGTAGGCGAGATGACCGGATCCCCGCTCTTTCTCCCAGCTCCTCCAACGATCTGCTCCTGCTCAACATCAAATAACCCAGCTTGGTACACCCCCACACCTAAAAGGCATGAACGTAGGCTAGCTGAACCCAGAGCATGAGACTGGATGGCAGTGTTGTGAAAAAGAGGCTCTTCAAAAAGCCACATCCCTGGTAGCGTGCCGGCCTTACGGGACTTGACAAGAACTCTCCAAGCCTGCATAACAGACTCATAGAATGGAGTCAGGCCAGGCAAATCACCCCCCTCCAGCTTTAAGAGGAAACAGTGCTTGTCTAAGCCCAAACAGCCCGCTCTCCTCATCAATGTGTAGGCTGTGTCGACACAGCTAGAATCGTTACTGTATAACAGTCTCTGGGCTGCTTGAAGCCGGAAAGCCTTGATCCTAGAAGAAATGTCACCCAGGCCTTGCCCACCCTCGTGCAGTGGCAGGTACAGGGCCGCAGCTTTAATCCAGTGTTGTCCAGACCAGAAGAAATTGACAAGGGTCCTCTGAAGCTCTTGTAAAATCATTAGTCTGTGCCACAGGGTAGAGGCAGCAAGATTATTAGCTACCAGTACCCTTCCCCTATAAGACAGCTGGGGTAGCACCCATTTCCACCTTGCCAGTCTGGCACACACTTTCTCCACTACACCCTCCCAATTATTTTTCTGAAAGACATCGGAGCCTAGAAAGAAAAAAAAGTCTTCATCCCATCTCTGCCCCACTGAAGCCCCCCTGGTAACCGTGGAGCGAACCCCATCTGAAGCTGACCTGCCCATAGCGCTTCACTCTTTTCCCAATTGACTCTAGCTGAGGAGGCCCTCTCATACACCTTTAAAGCGTTTGAGAGAACCTTAACATCCTCAGCACCTGTAATAAAAACTGTCACGTCATCTGCAGACGCAGAGAGTGCTATCGTGGGAACCTTCATAACCCCTGGCACAGAGAAACCAGTAAGCCTCGCTCTTAAAAAAACAAAGCATTGGTTCAATTGCCAGACTATACAACTGCCCTGAAATTGGGCATCAGGCAGGGATGGGGCAACTCAAACCACCCCCCACCTTCACCATACACGAGGCCCCAGCATACAGTAAACTCATCCAAGACAAAAAAAGCATCCCCAAACCCAAAGGCTTTCATTGTTTTAAACAAGTACTGGTGGTCCACACGATCAAAAGCCTTCACCTGATCCAAAGAAAGTAAACCCACATTTACATCAGACAGTTTACAAATGTCTAAAACATATCTTATTAGAAACAAGTTTGTCAACAATAGAGTGATCAGGTACACAGTAGGACTGGTCCTTGTGGACCAACAATCCCAGATACTCTTTCAACCTGTTTGAGAGACATTTAGATACAATTTATATTCTGCGCACAGCAAAGCAACAGGTTTSCAATTTTTTATGAGAGCCAAATCCCCCTTTTTTGGCAACAGTGAAAGCACCGCACGTTGACAGAATACAGGAAGAGAACCCTCATGAAAAGATTCACACACACCACTTCATAAAAATCCCCCCCAATAGACCCCCAAAAGTGCTTATAAAACTCAGATGGTAAACCATCTGATGGTAAAGCCTGATGAGAGCTGTGTAACTGCTGTGGAAAGCTCTTGCAGAGTAATGTCAGAGTCCAAAGCAGCTCTCTGCTCAGGTCCCAATTGAGGAAGACCGTGTAACAACTGTTCAGTACACAGAGAGTCACAAACCTCCGCCTTATAGAGGGCAGAGTAGAAATCCACGGCATGTTGAGGCATTTCACTGTCATCCGTGGTCACCTTCCCATCAGGGAGACGAAGGCAGACCATCTGTTTACGTTGCAATGTCGACTGTCCTAGTTTTAAAGCGCTAGGAGCATCCATATCCTTGAGGGTAGCWAAACGAGACCTAATCAAGGCACCCTTCACTCTTTCATGTAGAAACAACCTYAGTTCATGTCTCTTGTCCTGTAAGTTCATAACTAGTCCAGGGTCGTTCTGAGTGAGCAGCTTCAATTCAATAGATTTGATGTCCTGTTCAAGGGCCCTGATAGTCTCTTTAACTTCAATACAAGACAGAGCAGTATACTGTTGACAAAATAATCGTATTTGGGCCTTCCCAACCTCCCACCATTGTCTCAAGGACTCAAAATTCCCTTTTGTAACCCTCCATTTTCCCCAAAACTACAAAAACCTTTCACAAAACATGACATCATGTAACAATTTAACATTAAAATACCGGTAAGATGATGAACTCCGTGGACAGGACAAGTGAATATCAACAGTAACAATATGGTGATCAGAGAAACCCACAGGAGTAATGTCACACCTTCCAAACCTACTACAGTAGTGATCAGATACATACAACCTGTCTAACCTTGCTGCACTGACACGACCTTCATTAACTTTTAACCATGTGTACTGCCTAACTTTAGCATTCCTTACTCTCCACACATCAGAAAGCTCAAACTCAGTTAATAGACCAGACAGGCAAGTGGCTGACCGCAGGTGAGGTTCTTCAGCGGTGCGGTCAACAGTAAAGTCTACTGTACAATTCCAGTCTCCCCCTAAAACCATACACCCCTCTTGGTCTTGGTCTTAAGGTTTCCTTTAATTTATCAAAGACAACAATACGCTCTGTACCCTCATTAGGAGCATAAACATTCAAAAAAGCAAACAAAAACCCCATAACATCCACCCTGACCAATAAAACCCGAACCTTGACAATCTCTGTTGCAGATACTACAGTCACCCCTAAGCCTGAGGAAAACAAGATTGCCACCCCAGCACTGAAATTAGTACCATGACTGAGTATATGCTGCCCCTCCCACCACATAACCTAGTCAACCTCATTAGCCTCATCACTATGTGTCTCCTGTAGAAAAACTACATTAAGCCTTTTCTGTTTTATTACTTCTAATGCCCAAGCCCTCTTATTCCTGTCCCTTCCCCCATTAATAGAGAGAACCTACCCTTAGTGCCTCCATATAGAAAAGAGAAAGGAAAAGCAGAAGAAACCACAGAGAAACCAGACAAAGAGAAAAAAAAACACCCTATGAGGCATGATCATCGTCATTGTTTTAATTTTCTCTTAACCTGACCACGTTTCCCAGTACCTTTTGCTGCTGTGACAGCAGTAACACATTTCCTCAAACAAAAACGCTTCTTCTCACTCAACTGGTCTAACCCCACCGTCTTCTGTAACATCACAGCTGACCTCACAAACTTATCAACATCAAAAACATCTGCCAATTTGACAGATTTCCCAAAAGTCTGATCCAGAAACCCATTTACCTCCTCTAGATTGTTAATTGAGTCCTCACCAGCTGCTATCGTATCAGGAGAGATATCCATATCCTTCTCCTGATCCTCCTCAACTGAGGCCACAGAACCCTGACTCCCCTCTACCACATCCCTTTCAACACTCCCCACTTGCACCCCATCACTCGTACCAGGCATCTCCTCCACTACCTGGGATACTAGCCCCACCTGAACCCCATTACTCATAGTGGGCATCTCCTTCAATACCTGGGAGCCTAGCTCCCCGTGAACCCCCTCCTGTATCCCATTACTCGTAGTGGGCATCTCCTCCACTACCTGGGAGCCTAACTCCACATGAACCCCCTCCTGTACMCCAGCACTCGTACTGTGCAACTCCTCACCAGTCTGAGGAAATGGCTCTTCAGATACATTCTTACCTTCTACAACAATATTTTTCTGCTGCATAACATTTCCCTCTGGTACAAGTTGCAACTCCGTGCCATCAACATCGACAACTTGTTCCTCAGCAACAGGTGCTTTTGGCTGCTCTACCGCTGTCGGCCCACCTCTCCCTACATCAGTGGRCCCAGGCGTTACGAGGACCACCTGCGCCCCTCCCTCTGCCTTCTCGGGCAAGCATGTCGCTTATGGCCAACATCACCACACTCAAAACACTGTTGACTACCCGTACTAGCATAAGCCATATACAGTCTATTGTCATACTTGACTTAAACGATAACTCCAAAGTCTGCTCCGGTGAGTCCAAAAACATAAACACCTGTCGCCGAAACGACAACCTGTTTCAACGCCGGGTGTTTGCAACCCAACGGGACAATCTTAATTGAACTTGCAAACTTCCCAAACCGCAATAACTCGCGCTTCAATAGCTCATTGGGAATAAACGGCGGTACATTCGAAATCGTTACCCTTGTTGACGGAGAAAAAAGCGGCGTAACTTGAATAAACATATCTTTAAGAAGTACGCCATGCTCAACCATACGATCAACAAGACGCTCTTCTTTAAGAAATACCACCACCGCTTTATTCATCCGTGACGCATAAACAACATTCTCATATCCTACCGTCTCTCCTACGGCGACCAGAAACTCCTCCACCGTGACAGTAGCTTCAGTAACACACCTAAAGCCGTGCCGAAGTGACAGGGACGGCGTCCCCATTTGGGTCACCATCCCTGCCAAAGTCAGGGTAATTTCGACACAGAAAAACAATATACTTAATTCTACCACAACAAGAAAATAAAAATAATAAACCTAATCATGCATAAAAGAAGAAGGATATCACCAAGAAAAGGAAAACCGAAAGAAAACCCAGGATATCTAACTCTACACAAACACTCGCACTTAGCACTCGCTCAAACAATTCCCAGCATGCAGAGAGAGAGAGAAAATTTTGTTTGGCTATTAAATAAACACAAATTGACATACTTAGAAGTCAGGCATTCCTAACAAAACATACAACACATTACAAAGAAAGCAGCAAATCAATAGATTGCCAAGTCAGCAAATACCAAAGAACGTTTGATTAGGGATAGAATGAGAGTCCTTCTGAACAAATGAACTCAATGTGTACATTTTGGATTGTATTTCAATAATCATTTTGTTTTTGGTCAACTCAGCAGATGCAGGGAGGCATATCTATGCCAGGTTCTGGAGTCTGTATTGCTCAGCATACCATTGTATTGCTTCACATATTTGATCAAAGGTCTTATGGTTGAACATAGATTATATTTGAATTATTTAGTGACATGCATTTGTCAAGAGACACTGTTATTTCTTATTCCTTTCAACTCATATTGGAGCAATGCAAGGCCTCAACAGTGCATCTCCAGCAAACGCTGTGGTTTTCATCTCCTTCTCATTTGTCCTTCTCCATATCTTCTTTGGGCAGCAAACCTTCCTTTCCATGGCACCACTTGCTGGATTTACATAGTACTTATATACACTTGTATTCTACTGCCACTATTGTGCAACTCGATCACACAAATAGAACATTTTATGGTTAATACTATCCATTTATTGGAGCGTTCTTATAGTTAGATTCAATAATCTCAGATGATAACCTTGATTTAAACGGTCATGTGAAATCTACACTGCTTTCAGAGGATTCACACCCCTTCACTTTTTCCACATCTTGTTATGTTTATCTTAAAATTAAAACTGATTCAATTGAGATGTGTCATTGGCCTACACACAATACCCCACAATGTCAAAGTGGAATTATGATTTTCGAAATGTTTACAAATGAATACAAAATGAAAAGCTGAAATGTCTTTGAGTCAACAAGTATTCAAGCACATTTTTTTTGGCAAGCCTAAATAAGTTCAGGAGTAGAAATGTGCTTATCAAGTCACATAATAAGTTGCATGGACTCACTCTGTGTGCAATAATAGTGTTTAACATGATTTTTGAATGACTACCTCATCTCTGTATCCCACATACTATTATCTGTAAAGTCCCTCAGTTGAGCAGTGAATTTCAAACACAGATTCAACCACAAAGACCAGGGAGGTTTTCCAATGCCTCACAAAGGCTTCCTTGTGTACAGGCTTCCTCCTTTTCACGTTGTCATTTTGGTTAGTATTGTTGAGTAACTGCAATGTTGTTGATCCATCCAGTTTCCTCCTATCACAGCCATTAAACTCTGTAACTGTTTTGTTGGTAGATGTGGAATAAAAACAGACATTGAATATCCCTTTGATCATGGTGAAGTTATTAATTACACTTTGGATGGTGTATCAATACACCGAATCACAACAAATATACAGGCGACCTTCCTAACTCAGTTGCCGGAGAGAAAGGAAACCGCTCAAGAATTTCACCATGAGGCCAATGGTGACTTTAAAACAGTTAGAGTTTAATGGCTGTGATAGGAGAAAACTGAGGACAGAACAACATTATAGTTAATCCACAWTACTAACCTAAATGACATAGTGAAAAGAAGGAAGCCTGTACATAATACAACTATTCCAAAACTGCTAGCAATAATGCACTTAAAACTTAATGTCTAATGTCCTGAATACAAAGCGTTGTTTGGGGCAAATCCAACAAAACACATCACTGAGTACCACTTCATATTTTCAAGCATTGTGGTGGCTGCATTATGTTGTGGGTATGCTTGTCATTGGCAAGGACTAGGGAGTGTTTTAGGATAAAAATAAATGGAATAGAGCTAAGCAGAGTCAAAATCCTAGAGGAAAACCTGGTTGTCTGCTTTCCACCAGACACTGGGAGACAAATGCACCTTTCAGCAGGACAATAACCTAAAACAAGGCCAAATATACACTGGAGTTTCTTACAAATACGAGATTGAACGTCAGACTTTAATCAGCTTGAAAATCTATAGCCAGATTTGAAAATGTCTGCCTAGCAGTGGTTAACAACTAACCAACTTCACAGAGCTTGAATAATGTTTTTAAGAATTCGCAAATATTGTACTATCCAGGTGTGCAAAGCTGACTTACAGCTGTAGTTACTGACTCTGGTGAACATGTATTGACTTGGTGGTGAGAATACTTAAGTAAATTWGAAATTTCATTTAATTAATTTGCTAAAATATCTAAAAACATGTTTTCACCTTGTCATTATGGGGTATTGTGTGTAAATGGGTGAAAAAAATATTTAATCAATTTTGAATTCAGGCTTTGACAACAAAACATGGAATAAGTCAAGGGGTATGAATACTTTCTGAAGGCACTATGTAAATATTTATCGAAATCAACCAAATGCCTTAGTTCATGGTAAATCTTCAAAAAAAAAAACAATTTATTAAAAAAGACCTTTATTTTAGACATTCCTGAATGTCAGCTGCAATTAGAGTGGTATTCAAAGAATAAAAAGACCTTGTGACAAACATATGAAAAAATATTTCAAACAAATACAGGAAAAAAACAAATACACTAGCTACCAACCCAGAAATCTGATTTGAGAGTTGCACACCTTTTACTTCCATATTGATTCATAATCCTCCAAAGCAGTTACAGGCAAGGGCAGGAAAAAAGGGCTACTACAACAAAAATATCAAAACATCAAATTCAAGACATGTAGTGTTAACTTTAACCAGTTATGGAGCATAACACCATCCATCTTAAAAACATTAAATAGACACACATCCTAATGTGTTCTCGTTGCGTCTGGGTCTGTTCATAGATGTAAGGTGTGTACAATAGAGTTACATAGCATTAAACAAGTATGTAGGCTACAACAGCAGAGAGGCTACTCGTCATCATCCTCATCGTCATCATCCTCTTCCTCATCATCCTCCTCTTCGTCGTCGTCGTCAGCAGCTGCGGAGGAGGCCGTATCTACTCTACCATTGGTGCGGTATGAGGCGATATCCTGTGTAACACAACATAATTATTTAGAGCCTGACCAATATGCTTTTCTGGGATCCAATACATCTGCAGACATACCGTTTTACAGCGGGAAAATGAAAAAGCAATTTTTCCACACGGAATTCTCATATTGCCATCCAAAAGAGCAAATGTCCAAGAAAATGCTTAAAACTTTCCATTGTGACACATGAGAATGGTCACATGTGTTTAGATAAGCATTAGATTCCCTTTTTTCCATCCTATTTATTTAAGATCTGTGGAATTGTCTGCACCCATCTTATTCAAATAAAATGTCACGGCATCGTGATCAGGAAATCAGAAGTTTGTAAATCAACTTCAATGACGATTGAATAGAGGATAATCTCAGAAAAGCAGGAATACCAGTCATTGGGAAAACCCCATCTCTTTGGGTTTTAACAAAGCCCTACTCACCTTGTCGTATTTCTCCTTCAGCGTGGCTGCCTTCTTCTCGTACGGCTTCTTCTCCTCAGCTGCAGAGCTGTTCCACATCACTCCCAGCTTCTTAGCAGTGTCTCCAATGGACAGGCCTGGGTGCTCGCTCTTTATCTTGGCCCGGAAGTCAGCACAGAAGATGAAGAACGCAGACCTGAGAAACAAAAAAAACATATGTAAATTGAAAGGGAAGTTTAATTCACCTCTATAATTGCTATCCAGTCTAGCTGCCATGCAAACCCAGTAAACTATGGTACATACGGTGGTCTCTTGGGGGCATTAGGATCCTTGAACCTCTTCTTTTTCTGGCCATTGGGTGGGATGTAGTTCTTCATTTCTTTCTCGTAGCGGACCTTGTCTTGCTTCGCCATGTCTTCAAACTTGCCTTTTTCTTTAGGAGACATGGGCTGGATATAGAGGTATAAACTCAGATTACACATCTACATGGCCACCGCTAGACTGTCCACAAGGTCACTCAAGTGTAACAAAACATACTATGGTGGAAATATAGCCATAATCATTCTATGTATGTACCAGAAACATGTCACTTCACAATCGTTCACTGTTGTGTAATGCTACCTTCCATCGCTCTGAGCATTTCTTGGAGAACTCGGCGAAGTTGACACTGGCTTCGGGGTGTTTCTTCTTGTGCTCTGCCCTGCAGGTCTGCACGAAGTAAGCATATGACGACATCTTGCCTCTCGGTTTCCTAGGATCTTTCCCCATGGTGACTTGTGTAGGCCTAGTAGGAGAGGGAATAGATACAGTTTCAAAAACATAAAACCAAATTTGTCACCCTGAGCTTTGGCCATATTAAATTAGTGTCCCGACCATGTCTCGACCTTAATTGAAAATAAACATTTGTAATCACTAATAATGCAAACTAAATGCAATACATATTTTTCTACTGTTCGCAACTAATTAAAGGTGCAGTTATACAGAGGGTTGGTGTACTGTCGCTAACTAGCTACAACGGCAGTTCGCTAGCTTCGAATCCAGCCCCCTCAACACCAAACGCTCAGCATATAGTTACTAGCTAGCCATCATGGATCCATCCCATTGTTGTGTCGTAGGTAACTAACGTTAGCCTTGCAGTGTGCTAGCGAACCGTTATAGATAACTAACTAACGTGTTAGTGTTGCAAAAAACTAAATGAAGACCGAAAATCTGACTCGTATCACATGGGACAAAACAACTACGTTACAGCAAAGAAAATCGAGATGCTCTCTGTTAACGTTACCTAACGTCAGCGCAGCAGCTGCTTGTTAGCCACAGCTAGCCATAGCAAAAATAACTAACCTTAGATAGCTATCTAGATGTAATAGAATATAGCTAGTTAGATGTCTGGCTTCCATGAGTTCGTAAAAGCAACTAAGGTTACTGAAATCGTTTTAGGTGGTGCCTGAAAAAATGTGGTTGTTCGCTGTCTTTGTTAGCCCCCATCTACATAACGTTAGCTGGTTAACAAGCTAATGCTTTATGAATGCTCAGCATAATACACACATTTCAACAAAAATAAATCATTGCCATGTTCTTATTTCCAATAACTCGCTATATATTTTAGCTAATATTTGTGGTGTAAATACATACCCTAAGTTAGCTAGCCAGCTGCCTCAACAAACAACAATGGGACGATGATTAATATTCCGCCAGAAGTACAAACAATCACGTCACTTTCGTATGGTAATGATAAATCCTTCAAAATAAAAGCCCACAATTGAAACGTGTACCTTCTTCGGTGGGGTTTTAGTCAGGTGGCCAGGGTTCCGGTCTAGAAGCACTGTTTCGACAGCTCCTACAGTTTTGCTTCCGTACAGCAGTTGGACCCGTCACTGCTCACGCTGCTCCCTGTGTGCACTGAGTGCTAGTGTGCATGTGATGTTGGTCCGTATAAACTGTATGCAGATGCTGGTCCATATAAACAGGATGCAACCCAAATATAGACGGTCCATGATCGGCATATGCGAATGTGAGTAGATTTCCTTTTAAAAAATGGGGGTCATCTTGGATGCCGTKTCACGTGCCCTTTTACCTCAGTGGTTTTAGGTACCTCGTACGAACAATCCTGATCTAGTGAAACAGAATGTAAGCTTGCGACATCAGGATGGTTCGTACGAGGCTAGGGTTTTGATGCGGACGACATTCAAAAAGTTGTATTGCTGCCCACTACTGGATTCAAAGTAAAAAAGAAAACCATACTTGATGGGGAAAAACAAAGTTACTCCTCACAACTAAAATAGTTGAGGAAACAAAACAAAGCAAAACAGACTCCCACTTCTTCCGTCCTTCAAAGTTCCATATCTCCCGACTCAGGCTCTGGGACCTGAGAGAGTAGTACGGCTTGTGATAGCCTTTCATGTGACTCATTCGCAGAGAAGTCCTCCAATCTCAGAAACCGCTCCGCTGCATTCACAATGTTGTCCATTTTTGTAGACTTCTTCTCCACTTATGCAGTGTCGTTGATCACCATAGCCATAAAGAGTACAAAGTCTACCTTTTTAACCTGTAGAATATGCCTATCCACCAACAAAAGCACTACAGCGATCACAATCTTGGGACAAATGCTTTTACACAGTAATTCATATACCCCAACTTCACCACAGGTATGGAGAGACTCCACCTCAAAAAACAAAACAACAGATAGACTTTTGAATTTCTCTCTATTAACTACTCATTTCATCTGAAGTGCATCAATCTTCCAACTCGACTTCCCACGAAACGCCAGATATTACCCCCTTGAGGGGGCCCTGTTCCGAAGAGCTACGCACGACACGGCAACATTCTCGACTCGAGTACAACGCAACGCAACTCAATCTCTTTCTGCTTATCAGAAGTACACAAAAATCAAACAAAGTCCACTTATTGTAATCCTTACTGCATTTACTTTACCCATCACTCTTTCCACCAGCTTGGATACTTCAAATGGATTCCTCAGGTTTGGCAACTTGATCCGCCCCTCCTCAACAAACCGCAATCCTACATGATAAGAATGGGCATTGTGCATACCCATAAGGGCCTTCCTACTACATCTTCCCCTCTCCAATGAAGAAGAATTCAACATTCATAACCACTGAAGAACAACTGAAATATAATTTGGAACCAGTATTATTCTCTTAACATGCTACTTCACATTCCGAATCAGTATGAAAGCATTCAATTACACAGTCTCTTTTTGCTGGGTATGGTCCCCAACAATATGTATCCTATTCATGTGACATAGTCTTTCAGCCACTCTGGTGGCTTCACATCCCTTTTTGGKCGAGCTTGTGGCTCTGTGAGAATGCTTTTTGGGYGAGCTTGTGGCTCTGTGAGCATTCTCTCCTTCCCCCTCTTTTTGTGCGTTGTCTGTGGCCTCCTCAGCCTGTGCGGCTGGTAGATCTGGAAGAGCTCTGAGGTGTGTTTTGTTCCTCCGTACCTCCTCTGAGCCTGTGTCCACCACATAGGAGCGTGGGGCATCCGCTTTCCTCAGCACTATTGCTGGTGTCTTTGAGTTTGTAGTCCACACACATTGGCCTTTTGTAAACTTTGGTCTCTCCGTAGCACGGTGTCTCTGATTAAAGTCTCCAGTTTGTGTTTGCTTCAGCCGTTTGTCCCTCTCAGCCAAGGCCTTCCTGTTAGGTCATTGAGATTTAAGCTGAGCCGGCGAGACAGGCAATGGGGAGTGCAGCCTCCTGCCCATCAGGTGCTCGGCAAGTGACAGCCCATGATGCAGTGGTGTAACTCTGTAAGCTAACAGAGTCCTGTATGGATCCTTGTTGTTTTTCAGCAGTCCCTTGACTGTTTTCACAGCTCTCTCTGCCTCACCGTTGCTCTGTGCATGGTAGGGGCTACTGGTCACGTGTGAAGTCATATTCTGCAAAAGCAGAAAAGGAGCTCGCGGAGAACAGCGTTATCTGTAACCAAAAATGTACTGATAAACACCATCTGATGTGGTTATGGGTGTCTTTGCAATTTCAATGTATCTTGAATAGTAATCTACCACTAGCAGATGTGTCATTTTTCCAATAGAACATATCTTCCCCTAAATTTTGCCATGGCCGTTTTGGCAGCGCCATTGCCATCATTGGTTCAGGATGACAAGGTTGACATTTTGCACACACCTCACACTTGGCCAGTGTCGATATTCCCAAAGTTTAGTTTTTCTTTGCAGGGGGACTCTTATTATATATTTTTAAATGTCGCATCCTGAGATCGTGCTGCCAGCATAATATCCTGCTGCTACGAGAACGGTAATGGGACGATGCTGGTCACCTTTGATCAGCGGTCTTTTCGCTGGCTCCATACATTGTGGCTCCTATTGGCTGCCGCCAACTGCTTCGGGCGATTGCTTTCCACAGTTCTTACTGGAGATGTCGAAGAATTCCATGCATTCATTAACCATCACAGTGCGGCCCATGTCGGCCTATTGTATATTTATGAAATCATTATTTATTAAAGTGATTGTCTCTATAACCTGTTAATTCATATGCCGTGATATATAGGCTTAAATGCCGAGACAATAAGAAGACGCAGTGGCAGAATAAATTCAACCACACCTTGGTTTTATCACAAAGCCGCATAGCAAACTCTGTCCGGTGAAGTCCAGAAAGCAAATTGCATGTACAGTAACAGTTACATGACCTACACAGCATGGTCCCGAAACACAAATGTTTCTGCCATTTTTTGACCACTAAACAAGTATTGATGTAGAACCATATAGAGTTACCACAAGTTGCAAAGAAAACAGGAGCTGCCTTCACTATTCCAGCACCATTTCAACATCATCAAATCATGTCTGCTTAGTCTAATACAGTGGCAACTAAAATACACCAAAAACAATTTAGTCCAGTCAACGTATGCTAAATATAATGTGGCTGTCTATGGTTCTGATTTCTGTGTGTGCATGTGTGTGCATACATGTTTGTGCAAGTAGAAAAACATGTGGACTCACCCTCCTTGTAGAGAAACGCCAATGTCATCCTCCTCTCTTTCATGTTGACGAATCAGTCTATTACTCTGTCATACAGTACACACTTACAATTTTTGTTGTTACTAGGCTACCTGGCTAAAATGCTTGCTCGCTAGCCTAACTTCCATTCATGGGCAATGTTAGCTAGTTAACATTAGCCTTCTACATCTAGCTACATATTGAACTTCCATCCTCTCAGGCCAAGGGGCACATCAATGTATGAATTAATTGTTGGATCAGAATCGCTGTTATAATCATTGGCTAGTACAAAGAATTAAGTAAAATCACAAGTCCAAATCCCTATCTCCATCCTTGGCTAATTTAGGAAAGGGCCAATTTTAGATAGCTGGCTAGCTAGCCACTGGAGGAAAACAACACAACAAGATGCAACAATTCAAGTTTTTCTGTCAATGAAGTATGCTCTCAATGGGATATGATAGGAGTGATGCCAAATCCAAGCTGGCTTCCATTGACACTTTTTTTTGGTGCGCCAGGACCATTCACAGTTGAGCTCGCTCACTTTAGCTCAACACTGATTGGATCATTTTTAATATTTTTTTTAGTCAAGGGAGGCCAGATGCTTGCTGGCTTCTCTTGCCTTCAAGGGAAGCCAGCTTGGATTTGGCGTCACTCCTATAAAATCCCATTGAGAGCATACTTCATTGACAGAAAAACTTGAATTGTTGCATTTTGTTGTGTTGTTGAAAAATGGCGCCGGAGAGGATGGCAGAAGTTTTACGTGCCCCCAGCCGATTGTTTTTTGTTTGCAACTTATTTTTGTACTTTTTTTGTACATAATGTTGCCGCTACCGTCTCTTATGACCGAAAATAACTTCTAGACATCAGGAATGCAATTACTCACCACAGACTGGCAGAATCCTCTTTTTCCTTTCACGACACAGACGAGTCCGACGCGAAGAATACACCGCTTCCTCGGGAACAAGCCCTGATCCCCATGATCTGTGTGAAGAGGAGGTGGAGAAAGAGGGGGCGAAGGTCAGGCTGCCTTCTGAGAATTTGTAGGTAATCGAATAAACCCCCACTTCCCTCCATTCTGCTAGCAAATGTGCAATCTTTGGACAATAAAATTGACGAGTTATGCGGAAGTTTAAACTACCAATGGGACATTAAAAACTGTAACATCTTATGCTTCACGGAGTCGTGGCTGAATGATGACAACATCAACATACAGCTGGCTGGTTATACGATGTACCGGCAGGAAAGAACAGCGGCGTCTGGTAAGACAAGGGTCGGCGGCCTATGTATTTTTGTAAACAAAAATTTAAATTTAAATGTTTTTTTTAGAGTAAAGTACATCGAAAAAAAAATCAAAAGAAAACTGCAAACTGAATAGGAGACCAAACAAGCAGCAAACAAAGAAGAAAGGCTTTTGAAAAAGTAACAATTTTTCATAAAATTATACCGTTTTCATAGCTAGCTAAGTTGTTTACCTGTTGCTAGGCAGTTGCTAGGGACATTCCTGAAAGAAGCTAGCTAGCTAACAAGGAGTGTCTAGTTGGCAGAAGAGAAGAAGGGACAAAGAAGGGACAAAGTGGGACAAAATAAGGACAGAAGAAAAGGGAAAGGGGACATTAAGGTGGAAGCAGTCCTCAAAGACAACAAAGACAATAATACAAGAAACAACACTTCTATTGCCTCTCCTCTACGATACGCACTCCCGGTTTGGTTTGGAGCGAGTAGTTGCATTCCGCTTTGCTCCACAGGTAGTATTACAGGTAGTATTACATTTCATTTCATTACAGTACAACAGTTTGATTTGTTTGATCTTAGCTGGCTACATAGCCGTCTTTGTATCCAAGATAATTGTGTAGTCTAGAGTAATTGTCAAGGTTACCTAGCCAGTTAGAGGTTACCTAGCCAGCTACACTTTCAAACAAAGTCAACAACGCAGCCACTGCTAGCTAGCCTATTTCACCACAGCCAGCAGTACTATATCATTTTAGTCAATAAGATTTTTTGCAACGTAAGCTTAACTTTCTGAACATTCGAGACGTGTAGTCCACTTGTCATTCCAATCTCCTTTGCATTAGCGTAGCCTATTCTGTAGCCTGTCAACTATGTGTCTGTCTATCCCTGTTTCTCTCTCTCTGCACAGACCATACAAACGCTTCACACGCTTGGCCGCTGCTACTCTAACCTGGTGGTCCCAGCGCGCACGACCCACGTGGAGTTCAGGTCTCAGGCAGCCTCTGGAACTGCCGATCTGCGGCCAACAAGGCAGAGTTAATCTCAGCCTATGCTTCCCTCCAGTCCCTCGACTTCTTGCACTGACGGAACAATGGATTACCACTGATAACACTGCTACTCCTACTGCTCTCTCCTCGTCTGCCCACGTGTTCTCGCACACCCCGAGAGCTTCTGGTCAGCGGGGTGGTGGACTGGGATCCTCATCTCTCCCAAGTGGACATTCTCTCTTTCTCCCCTGACCATCTGTCTATCGCCTCCTTTGAATTCCATGCTGTCACAGTTACCAGCCCTTTCAAGCTTAACATCCTAATCATTTATCACCCTCCAGGTTCCCTTGGAGAGTTCATCAATGAGCTTGACGCCCTGATAAGTTCCTTTCTGAGGATGGCTCACTCTCACAGTTTCTGGGTGACTTTAACCTCCCCACGTCTACCTTTGACTCATTCCTCTCTGCCTCCTTCTTTCCACTCCTCTCCTCTTTTGACCTCACCCTCTCACCTTCCCCCCCTACTCACAAGGCAGGCAATACGCTTGACCTCATCTTTACTAGATGCTGTTCTTCCACTAATCTCATTGCAACTCCCTCCAAGTCTCCGACTACTACCTTGTATCCTTTTCCCTCTCGCTCTCATCCAACACTTCCCCACACTGCCCCTACTCGGATGGTATCGCGCCGTCCCAACTTCGCTCTCTCTCCCCGCTACTCTCTCCTCTTCCATCCTATCATCTCTTCCCTCTGCTCAAACCTTCTCCAACCTATCTCCTGATTCTGCCTCCTCAACCCTCCTCTCCTCCCTTTCTGCATCCTTTGACTCTCTATGTCCCCTATCCTCCAGGCCGGCTCGGTCTCCCCTCCTGCTCCGTGGCTCGACGACTCATTGCGAGCTCACAGAACAGGGCTCCGGGCAGCCGAGCGGAAATGGAGGAAAACTCGCCTCCCTGCGGACCTGGCATCCTTTCACTCCTCCTCTCTACATTCTCCTCTTCTGTCTCTGCTGCTAAAGCCAATTTCTACCACTCTAAATTCCAAGCATCTGCCTCTAACCCTAGGAAGCTCTTTGCCACCTTCTCCTCCCTCCTGAATCCTCCTCCCCTCCTCCCCCCTCTCCCTCTCTGCTGATGACTTCGTCAACCATTTTGAAAAGAAGGTCGACGACATCCGATCCTCGTTTGCTAAGTCAAACGACACCGCTGGTTCTGCCTCACACTGCCCTACCCCTGTGCTTTGACCTCTTTCTCCCCTCTCTCTCCAGATGAAATCTCGCGTCTTGTGACGGCCGGCCGCCCAACAACCTGCCCGCTTGACCCTATCCCTCCTCTCTTCTCCAGACCATTTCCGGAGACCTTCTCCCTTACCTCACCTCGCTCATCAACTCATCCTTGACCGTTGGCTACGTCCCTTCCGTCTTCAAGAGAGCGAGAGTTGCACCCCTTCTGAAAAAACCTACACTCGATCCCTCCGATGTCCAAACTACAGACCAGTATCCCTTCTTTCTTTTCTCTCCAAAACTCTTGAACGTGCCGTCCTTGGCCAGCTCTCCTGCTATTTCTCTCTCAGAATGACCTTCTTGATCCAAATCAGTCAGGTTTCAAGACTAGTCATTCAACTGAGACTGCTCTTCTCTGTGTCACGAGGGCGCTCCGCACTGCTAAAGCTAACTCTCTCTCCTCTGCTCTCATCCTTCTAGACCTATCGGCTGCCTTTGATACTGTGAACCATCAGATCCTCCTCTCCACCCTCTCCGAGCTGGGCATCTCCGGCGCGGCCCACGCTTGGATTGCGTCCTACCTGACAGGTCGCTCCTACCAGGTGGCGTGGCGAGAATCTGTCTCCGCACCACGTGCTCTCACCACTGGTGTCCCCCAGGGCTCTGTTCTAGGCCCTCTCCTATTCTCGCTATACACCAAGTCACTTGGCTCTGTCATATCCTCACATGGTCTCTCCTATCATTGCTATGCAGACGACACACAAATTAAAATCTTCTCCTTTCCCCCTCTGATAACCAGGTGGTGAATCGCATCTCTGCATGTCTGGCAGACATATCAGTGGTGGATGACGGATCACCACCTCAAGCTGAACCTCGGCAAGACGGAGCTGCTCTTCCTCCCGGGGAAGGACTGCCCGTTCCATGATCTCGCCATCACGGTTGACAACCTCATTGTGTCCTCCTCCCAGAGTGCTAAGAACCTTGGCGTGATCCTGGACAACACCCTGTCGTTCTCAACTAACATCAAGGGGTGACCCGTTCCTGTAGGTTCATGCTCTACAACATTCGCAGAGTACGACCTGCCTCACGCAGGAAGCGGCGCAGGTCCTAATCCAGGCACTTGTCATCTCCGTCTGGATTACTGCAACTCGCTGTTGGCTGGGCTCCCTGCCTGTGCCATTAAACCCTACAACTCATCCAGAACGCTGCAGCCCGTCTGGTGTTCAACTTTCCCAAGTTCTCTCACGTCACCCCGCTCCTCCGCTCTCTCCACTGGCTTCCAGTTGAAGCTCGCATCCGTTACAAGACCATGGTGCTTGCCTACGGAGCTGTGAGGGGAACGGCACCTCCGTACCTTCAGGCTCTGATAGGCCCTACACCAAACAAGGCACTGCGTTCATCCACCTCTGGCCTGCTCGCCTCCCTACCTCTGAGGAAGTACAGTTCCCGCTCAGCCCAGTCAAAACTGTTCCGCTGCTTTGGCACCCCAATGGTGGAACAAACTCCCTCACGACGCAGGTCAGCGGAGTCAATCACCACCTTCCGGAGACACCTGAAACCCCACCTCTTTAAGGAATACCTAGGATAGGATAAAGTAATCCTTCTAACCCCCCCCCCCCTTAAAAGAGTTAGATGCACTATTGTAAAAGTGGTTGTTTCCACTGGATATCATAAGGTGAATGCAGCAATTTGTAAGTCGCTCTGGATAAGAGCGTCTGCTAAATGACTTAAATGTAAATGTAAACAACAGCTGGTGCACGATATCTAAGGAAGTCTCAAGCTATTGCTCGTCTGAGGTAGACTATCTCATGATAAGCTGTAGACCACACTACCTATCGAGAGTTTTCATCTATATCTTTTGTAGCTGTTTACATACCACCACAGTCAGAGGCTGGTACTAAGACAGCATTGAATGAGCTGTATTCCGTCATAAGCAAACAAGAAAACGCTCACCCAGAGGCGGCGCTCCTAGTAGCCGGGGACTTTAATGCAGGGAAACTTAAATCCGTTTTACCAAATTTCTATCAGCAATGTTAAATGTGCAACCAGAGGAAAAAGAACTCTGGACCACCTAGCTCCACACACAGACACATACAAAGCTCTCCCTCGCCCTCCATTTGGCAAATCTGACCAATATCTATCCTCCTCATTCCTGCTTAGTTCTGGAAAACGGTTAAAGACCTGGAGAATAAAACCCTCCTCCTCACAGCTGCCCATGTCCTTAATGTTGATGATGTGGTTGTTACTGACAAGAAGCAGATGGCTGAGCTCTTTAATCATCACTTCTTATTAAGTCATGATTCCTATTCCTATTTCCTGCCTCCTTGCCCGTCCAACATTTCCTCATCTCCCACCCCTTCTAATGGGACTATCCCGATGCTTCTCCCTCTTTTTCCCCTGCCCCGCTACAAAGTTTCTCCCCAGCAGGCAGTCACTGAGTCCGAGGTGCTA
Organism: Salvelinus sp. IW2-2015; assembly: GCF_002910315.2. NCBI lineage: Eukaryota > Metazoa > Chordata > Actinopteri > Salmoniformes > Salmonidae > Salvelinus > Salvelinus sp. IW2-2015. The sequence continues at coordinate 2,451,185 of NC_036862.1, read as the reverse complement.
AAGGAGCTCCTTAACTTGACCCAAAGAACCATCTGGGACAGATGGTTTAGACCCTTTCTTCTTTAAGGTTAAGGTATATTCACATATTTACATACAATCATATTTCACCACCTTACTATTACATTTAATCACTTTGTAACTTCATGGTTGATCAATACATTTTACAAAATATAAGGTATGTATGTCTTTTCTTGGGATTCCCTGTCCCCTAACATTCTGATAACATCATCGCAAAGCCTATCTCCAACCTTTATAACCTGCCTCTCCTTTCTGGGGAGGTTCCCATTGCTTGGAATGCAGCCACAGTTCATCCTTTATTTAAAGGGGGAGATCAAGCTGATCCTAACCGTTATAGGCCTATTTCTATTTTGCCCTGTTTATCAAAAGTGTTGGAAAAACGTGTCAATAATCAACTGACTGGCTTTCTTGATGTCTATAGTATTCTCTCGGGTATGCAATCTGGTTTCCGATCAGGTTATGGATGTGTCTCTGCAACCTTGAAGGTCCTCAGTGATATCACCATTGCCCTTGATTCTAAGTAATATTGTGCTGCTATTTTTATTGACTTGGCCAAAGCTTTTGATACGGTAGACCATTCCATTCTTGTGGGCCGGCTAAGGACTATTGGTGTCTCTGAGGGGTCTTTGGCCTGGTTTGCTAACTACCTCTCTCAAAGAGTGCAGTGTATAAAGTCAGAGAATCTGTTGTCTCAGCCACTGCCTGTCACCAAGGGAGTACCCCAAGGCTCAATCCTAGGCCCCACGCTCTTCTCAATTTACATCAACAACATAGCTCAGGCAGTAGGAAGCTCTCTCATCCATTTATATGCAGATGATACAGTCTTATACTCAGCTGGCCCCTCCACGGATTTTGTGTTAAATGCTCTACAACAAAGCTTTCTTAGTGTCCCACAAGCTTTCTCTACCCTTAACCTTGTTCTGAACACCTCCAAAACAAAGGTCATGTGGTTTGAGAAGAATGCCCCTCTTCCCACAGGTGTTTTTACTACCTCTGAGGGTTTAGAGCTTGAGGTAGTCACCTCATACAAGTACTTGAGAGTATGGCTAGACGGTGCACTGTCCTTCTCTCAGCCCATATCAAAGCTGCAGGCTAAAGTTAAATCTAGACATGGTTTCCTCTATCGTAATCGCTCTTCTTTCACCAAGCTGCCAAACTAGATCGGTGGGCAAGGGTGCTCTCGAGCGGCTAGATGTTCTTTACCATTCGGCCATCAGATTTGCCACCAATGCTCCTCATAGGACACATCACTGCAATCTTCTGTAAACTGGTCATCTCTGTATACCCGTCGCAAGACCCAGTGGTTGATGCTTATTTATAAAATCCTCGTCGGCCTCACTCCCCCTATCTGAGATATCTACTGCAGCCCTCATTCTCCACATGCAACACCCGTTCTGCCAGTCACATTCTGTTAAAGGTCCCCAAAGCACACACATCCCTGGGTCGCTCCTCTTTTCAGTTCGCTGCAGCTAACGACTGGAACGAGCTGCAACAAACACTCAAACTGACAGTTTTATCTCAATCTCTTCATTCAAAGACTCAATCATGGACACTCATACTGACAGTTGTGCCTGCTTCGTATGATGTAATGTTGTCTCTACCTTCTTGTTCTTTGTGCTGTTGACTTTGCCCAATAATGTTTTTACTATGTTTTTGTGCTGCTACCATGTTGTTGTTATGTTGTGTTGCTACCATGCTGTGTTGTCATGTTTTGTTGTTATGTTGTTGTCTTAGGTCTCTCTTTATGTAGTGTTGTGCCTCTCTTGTTGTGATGTGTGTTTTGTCCTATATTTATATTGTATTTTTATTTTATCCCAGGCCCCCGTCCACGCAGGAGTCCTTTTGGTAGGCCATCATTGTAAATAAGAATTTGTTCTTAACTGACTTGCCTAGTTAAATAAAGGTTAAAAAAAATAAAAAGAATATTACAAGCTAAAATTAAAAGCAGGAAACACCAGTGACTAGATCAATAAAAAAGTGGTCAGAGGAAGCAGATGCTAAGCTACAGGACTGTTTTGTTAGCACAGACTGGAATATATTCCGGGATTCCTCCGATGGCATTGAGGAGTACACCACATCAGTCATTGGCTTCATCAACAAGTAAATTGATGACGTCATCCCTACAGTGACTGTACATACATACCCAAACCAGAAGCCATGGATTACAGGCAGCATCCGCACTGAGCTAAAGGCTAGAGCTGCCGCTTTCAAGGACCGGCAGCGGGATTTTATAAGACATCATGCTACTCCCTCCGATGAACCATCAAACAGGCATAGCGTCAATACAGGACTAAGATTGAATCGTACTACACCGGCTCTGACGCTCGTCGGATGTGGCAGGGCTTGCAAACCATTACAGACAACAAAGGGAAGCACAACCGAGAGCTGCCCAGTGACACAAGCCTACCAGACGAGGTATACTACTTCTATGCTCGCTTCGAGGCAAATAACACTGAAACATGCATGAGAGCACCAGCTGTTCCGGAAGACTGTGTGATCACGCTCTCTGCAGCCGATGTGAGTAAGCCCTTTAAGCAGGTCAACATTCACAAGGCCGCAGGGCCAGACGGATTACCAGGACGTGTACTGCGAGCATGCGCTGACCAACTATGTCACACAGTTGGTCAGCATGTTCTGACCAACAACTGTCTTCACTGACATTTTCAACCTCTCCCTGTCCGAGTCTGTAATACCAACATGTTTTAAGCAGACCAGCATAGTCCCTGTGCCCAAGAACACTTTGGTAACCTGCCTAAATGATTACCGACCCATAGCACTCATGTCTGTAGCCATKAAGTGCTTTGAAAGGCTCGTCATGGCTCACATCAACACCATCATCCCAGAAACCCTAGACCCACACCCAGTTGCATACCGCCCCAACAGATCCACAGATGATGCAATCTCCATTGCACCCCACACTGTCTTTTCCCACCTGGACAAAAGGAACACCAAGTTTCTTGGTGTCCACATCACCAACGAACTAACATGGTCCAAGCACACCAAGACAGTTGTGAAGAGGGCACGACATAACCTATTCCCCCTCAGGAGACTGAAAAGATTTGGCATGGGTCCTCAGATCCTCAAAAGGTTCTACAGCTGCACCATCGAGAGCATCCTGACTGGTTGCATCACTGCCTGGTATGGTAACGGCTCGGCCTCCGACCCCAAGGACCTACACAGGGTAGTGCGAATGGCCAGTACATCACTGGGGCCAAGCTTCCTGCCATCCAGGACCTCTATACCAGGCAGTGTCAGAGGAAGGCTACCCAGACTATTTGCAGTGCCCCTCCCCTCCTCTCATCCCCTCTTTACACCACTGCTACTCTCTGTTGTCATCTATGCATAGTCACTTTAATAACTCCACCTACATGTACATACTACCTCAAATAACCGGTGCCCCTGCACATTGACTCTGTATCGGTACCCCCGATATATAGTCTCGCTATTGTTATTTCACTGCTGCTCTTTATTTACTTGTTACTTTTATCTCTTGTTCTTATCTGTATTTTATTTTATTTTATTTTTTTAAACTGCGTTGTTGGTTCATAAGTAAGCATTTCACTGTAAGGTCTACACCTGTTGTATTCGGCGCATATGACTAATACAATTTGATTTGATTATAACGGCCATTCTGATCCATTCTGATCCACTTGGGTACCAACTTCAGAATGCAAAAGTTATCCGATGAGGGAGGCAAGGAAAATCATAGCTGCGACTGTGGAGTGGTCATCGGTGTGGGAGCTCAAGAGTTATTGGCAGCCCTTAACATGGAGAACAGAAAGCACTGGAGTGCCATTTTAGCTGGCAACGATGGGAGTGTGACGTCCCATTCTCCGCCAAAAAAGAGGCAAACACTGGATGTCACGAACCAGCACCAGGACGATGGACAGTTCTTCCACTCAACGGAAATGTCACCATTAACATCACCAACTAGGTTGGTTAGCTTGGACTCACCAACCATAATATGTTGCCATAGCCGAGGGAAGTAGGGGTGCTGAGGGTGCAGCAGCACCCTCTGAAAACGTATATATATATTTTTTWAAATAATAAACAAATAATATTAAAAAATGCACCAAAATATTTCTCTCCCAAAAGTAGTGCACTGGGCATATACTAGTCCTGTATTAGCGGACCCACTCTAGCCACCTGTAACGCAGGAAAACAACTTGCAGTCAGCATGCCAATTACACGCTCCCTCAAAACTCTGTGGTATTATGTTGTGTGACAAAACTTCACATTTTAGACTGGCCTTTTATTKTCCCCAGCACAACCTGTGTAAAGATTGTGCTGTTTAATTAGCTTATTGATATGCCACACCAGTCAGGGAAGTAACTGAAGAATTACGTTTTTTTGTGCACAAGGAACATTTCTGGGATCTTTAGTTTCAGCTCATGAAACATGGGACCAACACACGTTTATATTGTTATTCAGTGTAGTTTGACCAGCTGTTTTCAGCAACTGATATTTTTTTATTTTGTTGTCATTTTGGCAGGTTTTGCTAGCAACAAACTATTTAGCTAGCGTCTACCTAGTGTTTGATATGCAATGCGATCCCCTTGTTGAGTGTCCTGATGAGAAGGGAAACTTTTCTCGCTATACCAGGCATAATCGGCCATTATCAGTTCATTGTTATGGATGTATCCAAATTAACGTCAATAGAAAACAGCTACTTTGCTGTTATTCTGGCTGCAGAGGTCGTGACTGTATTAGCTATAGCTAGCTGGCTAGCTAGAAAGCAAGGGATAAGAATGTTGCCAGCGAACATGGCAACGGAACATAAAGAACGAGGCGACTGGTTCGTGTCTATAAATATTGAACTAATCGGAAGAACGTCTGGGTCGCATCTCTAGCAACCAAAAGATGAGAAAGTATGAATTTGCTTATATAAATGAAAATATCAATGAAAATGTTTTTTGTAACGGTAAATGTGTGCTTACTATTGTTTTCTTTGGTAACTGTGGTATAACCGGGATAAACAGCTTAAACAAATAAACTTTGCTGTTGTAACAATTTTGCTTCCGTCCCTCTCATTGCCCCTACCTGGGCTCAAACCAGGGACCCTCTGAACACAACAACAACTGCCTCCCACGAAGCATCATTACCTATCGCTCTACAAAAGCCAAGGCCCTTGCAGAGCAAGGGAAACAACTACTTCAAGGTCTCAGAGCGAGTGATGTCACCGATTGAAACGCTATTAGCACGCACCCCGCTAACTAGCTAGCCATTTCACATCGGTTACACTGTTATTCTGGCTGCAGAGGTCGTGACTGTGTAGCCGTAACGTTAGTTAGTTGGCTGGCTAGCTTTCGAGCAAGGGATAAGAACATTGCCACTGAGCCTGGCAACATAAATATCGAACTAATYGAACGAAAGACTGGATCGTGCCTATACTGTTGGAATCGGCTAAACTTTGATCATTGAGATAGTACATGAATGATAGGAATGAAAGAGACTGGGTTATGTCAGAAGTTAATGGTTCTCGGAAGAAAAACAATGGACATCTGTGGATTAGATGAAGGAATGTGTTGAGGTCAGGAGGTGAGGACAGATTCTCTTAAGGCAGTAATAAAGGTTTGTCATCCTGTTACCCTCTTTATTAGCTTCCTGTTAAAGCTGTACAGAACCTTTGGGAGTAATTAAACTTGGTTAAAGAGAAGCTCTAGTGTCCGTGGGTTATTTACTCTGAAAAATAAGAACCTAACAATACCAACCAAAATTTGAGTATGAATTCACTTATGAAAATCAGTAAATGTGTGCTTTAGTATGGTTTTCTTTTGCAACTGTGGTATAAGCAGCATAAACACCCTTACATTACCTTAGAAAAATGTACTTGGCTCCGCCTCGTCCCGCTGCGTCCTCCATTATTTCCAAGGTAATGTACAGAACGTCTTCATTTATCCCATATAATTCCCAAGTTCTCAGGCATTATTGCTTAAGCAATCTGCCCCACTCAGTCACGTTGTCAACCATAAAATATTTTTAGTTTGAATTTTCAAACTAGTTTTCATTGGTGTGGCATTTTGTATCTGAGGCCATGTGACCACTCAGTGGACGGGCAGAGGAGTGGGAGATCCCAACTAAATGCACGATGCTTGTAYGGCTCCGGTTAACTTCAATAAAGAATAACTTTTGTTTTAAAGAACAGTTGTTTTCTTTAGTATTTCTTAGACAAGAAGATATACAACATAGTACCAGGAGTGACAGAACTCGCCTTTGACTCATCCATCAGTTTTGGTCGAAAATGCTGAACGGCGCCAAGAGGCTTCACGTCAACTAGCTAACTTTAGCTAACATTAGCTAACTAGTCACTGGGCTAACGAGACTGAGGTAAAATAACCACGCCGGAACTAACGGAGTGTGCTAAAGCCTCCAACAGACCTGAACGGCAACGGCAATGTTGAAGGGCAATGGAAGTGGTTCAAGCAGCGTTTCACCCTCTATCTGACGGCGATAGGAGCGGATGAAAAAGACGACGCACAGAAGGTCGAACTGTCTCACAGTAGCTGGCTCAGACACCATTGATGTCTACAACAGCTTTCAGCTAACGGATGAATAGCAAGCAGATTATGAGCTGGTATTAGCCAAATTTCTGTATTTTTGTACTCCCAGAAGAAATGAGACATTTGAAAGGTATGTTTTCAACAGTATACAGTACGAGTCAAAAGTTTGGACACACCTACTCATTCAAGGGTTTTTCTTTATTTTTACTATTTTCTACATTGTAGAATAATAGTGAAGACATCAAAACTATGAAGTAACTGTCACGCCCTGATCTGTTTCACCTGTCCTTGTGATTGTCTCCACCCCYTCCAGGTATCGTTGATTTTCCCCAGTATATTTATCCCTGTGTTTCCTGTCTCTCTGTTCCAGTTCGTCTTGTATGTTTTTCCACGTCAACCAGCGTTTTTCCCGTTCTCCTGCTTTTTGCTATTCTCCTTTTCCTAGTCCAGACGGTTTTTACCCTTGCCTGTTTCTGGACTCTGTACCCGCTTGCCTGACCATTCTGCCTGCCTTGACTTTTACCTTCTGCACAGACACCAGCCCTGTTCTTAGCCTGGATATTACTCGCCAATCTACCAGCATCGGACTGTCTCTCCACAACAACGCCGGATTCCTGCCGTAATCCCTGAGCCACTACTTCTGATCCTCACAGCTAGCTTGCAGCTAGCTAGCTCACAGCTTGCAGCTAGCTAGCTCACAGCGAGCTTGCAGCTAGCTAGCTCACAGCGAGCTTGCACCCTCCGTGGCACCCAGTACAGTAAACCTATAATCAATGGGTCGTTTTCTCCCCTCATGCTTTAAACTGTGGAGAACCGCAGGGCAGCTACTTTGGGCCATTCTTTACTTAATATATACTAACGACCTTTCTTATGTAACTCAAACTACTATATTTGCAGATGATACTAACAAGTTATACAGCAGACAATCGTTTCAACAGGTACAGCAACCTCTGGGAAATTTCAGGGAGTGGGTTTGCCGGAACGAACTAGTTTTGAACATCAACAAAACCAAGGTTAAGTTGGTCTGTTCACTAGGAAAAGGCCAACACAGCATGGGATACAATTATGGGGGAGTACAAATTGAGGAAGTGGCAGATGTCACGATCGTGTGGAGGAGAGACGGACCAAAACGCAGCATGTGAAAAATAAGACATCTTTTTATTTGAAGAAGGAAAAAACGAAGCAAAACACTTTACAAACTAACAAAACAACAAACGACCGTGAAGCTACAAAACGAAAGTGCACACACAAGCTACTACCGTTTAGACATAGACAATTACCCACAAACACCTAAAGCCTATGGCTACCTTAAATATGGCTCCAATCAGAGACAACAATAACCAGCTGTCTCTGATTGAAACCAAATCAGGCAACCATAGACTTTTCTAAACACCTACACTCAACCATAGACTACCTAGACACATACACTCAACACAAACCCATACACTACAACCAACACCCCTTATACCATATAATCACCCAAAACACACACATACCCCATGTCACACCCTGACCTAACTAAAATAATAAAGAAAACAAATAATACTAAGGCCAGGGCGTGACAGTACCCCCCCAAAAGGTGCGGACTCCGGCGCAAAACCTGACATATAAAAGGGAGGGTCCGGGGTGGGCCCTAAATATGGCGGCGGCTCGGGTGCGGGACGTGCCCCCACTCCAGCATTGTCATATCCGCTTTGGTGTCTCTGGTAGATCCTGGCTGACTGGCGATTCAGCCGATCCCGGCTGACTGGCGACTCTGGCTGCCCATGGCTGGCGGGCGACTCTGGCTGCCCATGGCTGGCGGGGATCGCCATGCTGGCGGCTCGGCTGCCCATGGCCTGGCGGGCGACTCTGGCTGCCCATGGCTGGCGGGCGACTCTGGCTGCCCATGGCTGGCTGCCGGCTCTGGACGCTCATGGCAGGCTGACGGCTCTGGACGCTCATGGCAGGCTGACGGCTCTGGACGCTCATACTCGCTGGCGGCTCTGGACGCTCATGGCTCGCTGGCGGCTCTGGACGCTCATGGCTCGCTGGCGGTCTGGAGATCCTGTCTGGTTGGCGGCTCTGGCAGATCCTGTCTGGTTGGCGCTCTGGCAGATCCTGTCTGGTTGGCGGCTCTGGCAGATCCCTGTCTGGTTCGGCGGCTCTGGCAGATCCTGTCTGAACGAATGGCTCTAGCAGCTCCTGACTGACGAACGGCTCTGACGGCTCGGGACAGACGGGCGGCTCTAACGGCTCGGAAGACGGATGCTAGACGGACATGGGCAGACGGATGGCTCAGACGGCACTGGGCAAGACGATGGCTCAGACGGCACTGGGCAGACGGATGGCTCAGACGGCGCTGGGGAGACGGATGGCTCAGATGGCGCTGGGAGAACGGATGGCTCAGATGGCGCTGGGGAGACGGATGGCTCTGGCCGGATGAGAGCGCACTGTAGGCCTGGTGCGTGGTGCCGGAACTGGTGGTACCGGGCTGGGGACACGCACTTCAAGGCTAGTGCGGGGAGCAGCAACAGGATGCACAGGACTCTGGAGACGCACAGAGACTTGGTGCGTGGCGTAGGCACAGGTGGTAATGGGCGGGAGACACGCACCATTGGACGAGTGCGTGGAGGAGGAACAGGGTCTGGAGACACACTGGAAGCCTGGTGCGTGGTGTAGGCACTGGTGGAACTGGACTGGGCGGGGAGGTGGCGCCGGAAATACCGGACCGTGCAGGCGTACTGACTCCTTGAGCACCGAGCCTGCCCAACCTTACCTGGTTGAATGGTCCCCGTCGCCCGCCCAGTGCGGGGAGGGTGAATAACCCACACCGGGCTATGTAGGCGAACCGGGGACACCATGCGTAAGGCTGGTGCCATGTCAGCCGGCCCGAGGAGACGCACTGGAGACCAGACGCGTTAGAGCCGGCTTCATGGCACTGGCTCAATGCCCAATCTAGCCCTACCAGTGCGGGGAGGTGGAATAACCCGCACCGGGCTATGAACACGTACAGGAGACACCGTGTGCTCTACTGCGTAAAACGGTATCCGCCCGTACTCCCGCTCTCCACGGTTAGCCTGGAAGTGGGCGCAGGTCTCCAACCTGCCCTCGCCCACTACCTCTAAGCCTCCCCCAAAATGTTTGGGTTGTACCTTGCGGGCTTCCAGCCTTGCCTCCGTGCTGCCTCCTCATATCGCCTCCTCTCGGCTTTCGCTGCCTCCAGCTCTTCATGAGGGAGGCGATATTCTCCCGGTTGTGCCCAAGGTCCCTTACCATCCAATATCTCCTCCCATGTCCATGAATCCTTTGTTCCTTGCTCCTGTTGCCACTGATCACGCTGCTTATCCTTGTTTGGTGGGTAATTCTGTCACGATCGTATGGGGAGAGACGGACCAAAACGCAGCATGTGAAAAATAAGACATCTTCTTTTTATTTGAAGAAGGAAAAAACGACCACAAAACACTTTACAAACTAACAAAACAACAAACGACCGTGAAGCTACAAACGAAAGTGCACACACAAAGCTACTAACGTTTAGACATAGACAATTACCCACAAACACCTAAAGCCTATGGCTACCTTAAATATGGCTCCCAATCAGAGACAACAATAACCAGCTGTCTCTGTTATGAGAACCAAATCAGGCAACCATAGACTTTCCTAAACACCTACACTCATCCATAGACATACCTAGACACATACACTCAACACAAACCCATAACTACAACCAACAACCATATAATCACCCAAAACACACACATACCCCATGTCACACCCTGACCTAACTAAAATAATAAAGAAAACAAATAATACTAAGGCCAGGGCGTGACCA
>NC_036862.1:2431848-2435644 GCF_002910315.2 Salvelinus sp. IW2-2015 | reverse complement strand
TAGAATATATTCAGGGCATAATGTGCAGACAGGGGTATGGTGGGGTGCGGGTACACGCGAGGTAAGCCCAGGCACTGGGTGATGATAAGAGAGGTTGTATCTCTGGACATGCTGGTTATAATGGGTGAGGTCACCGCATGTGTGGGAGGTGGGACAAAGGAGGTATCAGAGGTATTAGGAGTGGAATTACGGGCTCCGTAAACTGAAACATAGTGAATAACTCGCTCAACAACAGTATACAAGGCATATTGATATTTGGAGAGACATATAGTAAGGCATAAGTAATCGCAGGTCTTGATTGGAGAGCTAGTAAAACAACAGGTGAGACAACAGCAGCTAGTCAGCTAACACAACAACAGCAGGTAAAATGGCGGATGACTAGGCAGAGGAGGGTCGGATTACTACACACAGAGCACTGAGTTCGCGGCTGGGGCGCAGATAAACACAAATAAACAGAATGAGTACCGTGATTAATGGACAGTCCAGCAGGCATCAGCTATGTAGCCAAGTGATCATAGTGGTCCAGGGGGGAGCAGTGGATGGAACAGGGAAGCGTCACCACGCTAGCACGCGGCGTTTAAAGTTAGTAGCCCGGGGATGGTCTGCTCAGACGAAGGCCGGTTGAGGGCACAGCGATGGAGTATTCGTCGGCAGACCAGACGTGGTGGTGCGGCGGGGCGCCGTGTCGACAGAGAATCCAAGCCTGTGATGGCGAAAGAGGTATTGTAGAATTTTGTTTGCCAACTGGTGCTAGCTTCGTGGCAGTGGCGTTAGCCACTAAGCCAATCGGTAGCAGTGGTGATCCGGTGCCAAGGTCCAGAGTTAACAGCAAGGATCGGTGGAGTATTGGGCTCTAGTCGTGTATGAGTGGGGTTCGGGTAAACAGCTGAGTAGGCCGGGGGTGGGCCTCAGGATAGCTTCGCGTTTCCTGTCAGTTAGATATGACTGTACCCAATTCAATGCTGCCTCCTTAAACTCATAATGCAATAATTTTGTCAATGATTTAATGATCCACTAAATCAAATGCTGCACTAAAATCTGGACAATGGATTGTTTGGAAGAATGKGTGTTTACATTATCGCTCAGTAAATACATTTTCATTGTAAAAGAATCTGCAAAATGATTGTCAATATCAGATGGTTTTGTTATTGTTCTCTCATCAACCTTCACACTAGATGGGCATGATGAGATAGATGTACCAAGTAAGCCAATAACTGTATTCCATACCTTTTTTTGAATCATTTTTATAATCAATAAAAGTATTTTTTCTTACGATTTAATTTAACGGCATAATTACGTAGTGTTCTACAATTCTGTTAATCAATTTCTAGTTTAGATACTTAGGCACGGTTAACTATGTGGGCAAATATGTACCTAATCTGGCAACTCAAACGAGTCAGATGAGAAGTCTACTGTGTAAAACTACAGAGTGGTGTTGGAACAGTAATCACCAGAAAGAGTTGGAGCAGCTCAAGGCATTGATCATGCATGCTCCAGTACTGAGGTTCAATGATGAAAAGTGCAAAACCAAAGTCACAGCAAATGCCTCTAAAGCAGGTTTAGGTGCAGTGTTGTTACAGAAATGTGGCACTAGACGGCGCCCAGTCRCATATGCCTCTAGGGCTCGGACAACTTCTGAGTGGGATATTGTTATCCACATCAGCACCAACGATGTTRGGATGAAACAGTCAGAGGTCACCAAGCGCAATATAKCTTCAGAGTGGAAATCAGGTAGAAAGATGTGTCGGCATCGAGGAATTGTCTCTGGCCCTCTCCCAGTTAGGGGGAGTGATGAGCTCTACAGCAGTCTCACAACTCAATCGCTGGTTGAAAACTGTTTTCTTCCCCTCCCAAAATATAGAATTTGTAGATAATTGTCCCTCTTTCTGGGACTCACCCACAAACAGGACCATAGTGCGTCTCAGTCGGCCAGAGTCTGCCGTCTGCCAAGCGGCGCCTGAAATGCCCGTCTGCCAAGCGGCGCCTGAACTGCCCTCTGCCAAGCGGGCCTGAACTGCCCGTCTGCCAAGCGGCGCCTGAACTGCCCGTCTGCCAAGCGGCGCCTGAACTGCCCGTCTGCCAAGCGGCGCCTGAACTGCCCGTCTGCCCAACGGCGCCTGAACTGCCCGTCTGCCCAACGCTGTCTGAACTGTCCGTCTGCCAAGCGCCGCATGAATTGCCGTCTGTATTGAGCTTCAAAGCCGCCCGTCTGCCATGAGCCTGCAAAGCCGCCCGTCTGCCATGAGCCTACAGAGCCGTCCGCCAGACGGGCCGCATGAGCCGTCCGCCAGACAGGAGCCGCTAGAGCCCTTCCGACAGACCGGATCAGCCAGAGCCTTCCGCCAGACCGGATCAGCCAGAGCCTTCCGCCAGACCGGATCACCAGAGCCTTCCGCCAGACCGGATCAGCCAGAGCCTTCAGCAGACCGGATCAGCCAGAGCCTTCCGCCAGACGGATCAGCCAGAGCCTTCCGCCAGACCGGATCAGCCAGAGCCGTCAGCGAGCAGACAGCCAAGCCGTCCGACCAGACCAGCCAAGAGCCGTCATCAGCCATGACCAGCCAGAGCCGTCATCCAGCCATGACCAGCCAGAGCCGTCATCCCAGCCATGACCAGCCAGACCGTCATCCAGCCAGATCCGCAGAGCCGTCATCCAGCCAGGATCCGCCAGAGCCGTCATCGCGCAGGATCCGCCAGAGCCGTCATCCAGCCAGGATCCGCCAGAGCCGTCATCCAGCCAGGAATCCGCCAGAGCCGTCATCCAGCCAGGATCCGCCAGAGCCGTCATCCAGCCAGGATCCGCCAAGAGCCGTCATACAGCCAGGATCCGCCAGAGCCGTCATCCAGCCAGGATCCGCCAGAGCCAGCCAACCAGGATCCGCCAGAGCCAGCCAGCCAGGATCCGCCAGCCAGCCAGGATCCGCCGTCCCTCAGTCCGGAGCTGCCGTCCCTCAGTCCGGAGCTGCCCCTTATCCTGGTGCTGCCCCTTATCCTGGTGCTGCCCCTTATCCTGGTGCTGGCCCCTTAGTCCGTGCTGCCCCTTAGTCCGGTGCTGCCCCTTAGTCCGGTGCTGCCCTTAATCCAGTGGGGTTAATTTGGAGGGTGGCCATTTGGGAGGCCTACCGAAAGCGGGTAGTGACTATGGTGGGGTGGGAACCACGCCCAGAGCCTGAGCCGCCACCGTGGATTGATGCCACCCAGACCCTCCCCTAGACTTTTTGGTGGTGCGTCCGGAGTTTTCACCTTGAGGGGGGGGTTATGTCACGTTCCTGACCTGTTTTCTATTGTTTTGTATGTGTTTAGTTGGTCAGGGCGTGAGTTGGGATGGGCAGTCTGTGTTGTTTGTTCTATGTGGGATGTGTGGTTAATTAGCCTTATATGGTTCTCATCAGGGACAGGTGTTATTCATTTCCTCTGATTGAGAATCATATATAGGTTGGCTGTTCTCACTGTTTGTTTGTGGTGATTGTCTTCCGTGTCTGTGTCTGTGCACCACACGGGACTGTTTTCGGTTTGTTCATTTTATGTAGTCTATTCCTGTTCGTGAGTTCTTTCGTGTCTTATGTAAGTTCCATGTTCAGGTTTCGTCTACGTCGTTTTCTTATTTTTGTAGTTATTCAAGTGTTTTCGTGTTTCGTCTTTATTTAATAAATTCATTATGTCATCATACCTCGCTTGCGTATTGGTCCACCGATCCTTCTCTCCTCTCCTCGTCCGAGGAGGAGGAAGAGCAAGAGCACCGTTACAGCACCCCTCCGGCTAGGATGGAGTCCGTCACTACTCAGCAAGCCAGGCC
>NC_036862.1:2423808-2427792 GCF_002910315.2 Salvelinus sp. IW2-2015 | reverse complement strand
GACATCCAGAGGGGGCTCTGTTGGTTCCATCTTCCAGCACTCCCGCTCCGGTGCCCATGGAGCTGGGAGGGGCTGCGCGTAGGGAGGCTGGAGGAGGGGCCTTCACGTGCACCATCTGTGGCCGCAGAGGGCACACTGCCGGTCGGTGCCTTGTTGGTCCCTCTGGGAGTCGCGGCAGCAGGCAGAGCACTCTGGTGTCACCCCAGGTGAGTCTGCACCACTCTCATCCAGAGTCCTCTCGACCTGTTTGTACCTGTTTGTTTTCCTGAGTTTTCCCCGCATTCCCAGCATAAGGCGCTCGTCGATTCAGGCGCATCTGGTAACTTTATCGACAGAGCGTTAGCCCTTAGTTTAGGGATCCCCATTATTCCTGCGGTTAGACCTTTACCTGTACACGCTCTGGATAGTCGACCATTAGGGTCCGGGTTAATCAGGGAAGCCACCATCTCCCTGGCCATGGAGACGCAGGGGGGTCACGAGGAGTGAATCAGTCTCTTCCTCATTGACTCTCCTGCGTTTCCCGTGGTACTAGGCCTTCCCTGGTTGGCTCGTCATAACCCCACCATTTCATGGCAACAGAGAGCTCTCACGGGGTGGTCGCGAGAGTGCTCGGGGAGGTGTGTAGGGGTTTCCGTTGGTGCTACCACGGTGGAAAGTCCAGACCAGGTCTCCACCGTGCGCATTCCCCCAGAATATGCCGATTTGGCTCTCGCCTTCTGTAAAAAGAAGGCGACTCAATTACCACCCCATTGACGGGGGGATTGTGCGATAAATCTCCTGGTAGACTCTGCACTTCCCAGGAGTCACGTGTATCCCCTGTCGCAAGCGGAGACGGTGGCTATGGAGACACATGTCTCTGAATCCCTGCATCAGGGGTACATTCGGTCCTCCACTTCACCCGCCTCCTTGAGTTTATTTTTTGTGAAGAAGAAGGATGGAGGTCTGCGCCCGTGCATTGACTATTGAGGTCTCAATCAAATCACAGTGAGGTACAGTTACCCGCTACCTCTTATCGCCACGGCGATTGAGTCAATGCACGGGGYGCGCTTCTTCACTAAACTGGATCTCAGGAGTGAGTACAACCTGGGGCGTATCCAGGAGGGAGACGAGTGGAACACAGCGTTTAGTACCACCTCAAGGCATTATGAGTACCTCGTCATGCTGTACGGGTTGATGAATGCTCCATCAGTCTTCCAATCCTTTGTAGACGAGATTTTCAGGGACCTGCACGGGCAGGGTGTAGTGGTGTATATCGATGACWTTCTGAWATACTCYGCTACACGCGCCRAGCATGTGTYCTTGGTGTGCAAGGTACTTGGATGACTGTTGGAGCATGACCTGTACGTCAAGGCTGAGAAATGCCTGTTTTTTCAGCAGGCCGTCTCCTTCCTAGGGTATCACATTTCCACATCAGGGGTGGMGATGGAGAGTGACCGCATTGCAGCCGTGCGTAATTGGCCGACTCCCACCACGGTAAAGGAGGTGCAGCGATTTTTAGGGTTTGCCAATTACTACCGGAGATTTATCCTGGGTTTTGGCCAGGTAGCTGCTCCCATTACCTTACTGCTGAAGGGGGCTCCCGTACGTCTGCAGTGGTCGGTTGAGGCGGACAGGGCTTTTGGACACCTAAGAGCTCTGTTTACCTCGGCTCCCGTGCTGGCCCATCCGGATCCCACTTTGGCGTTCATAGTGGAGGTGGACGCGTCCGAGGCTGGGATAGGAGCCGTGTTCTCTCAGCGCTCGGGCACGCCACCGAAGCTCCACCCCGCTTTCTTCTCGAAGAAGCTCAGCCCAGCGGAGCAGAACTATGATGTGGGGGACCGGTAGCTGTTGGCTGTGGTTAAGGCTTTGAAGGCATGGAGACATTGGCTTGAGGGGGCTAAACACCCTTTCCTCATCTGGACTGACCACCGCAACCTGGAGTACATCCGGGCAGCTAGGAGACTGAATCCTCGTCAGGCAAGGTGGGCCATGTTCTTTACCCGTTTTGTGTTTACCCTGTCCTACAGACCAGGTTCCCAGAATGTGAAGGCAGACGCACTGTCCCGGCTGTATGACACAGAGGAGCGGCTCATGGATCAGACTCCCATTCCCCCGGCATCCTGCCTGGTAGCGCCGGTCGCGTGGGAGCTGGACTCGGACATTGAGCAGGCGTTGCGTTCAGAGCCCGCTCCACTCCAGTGTCCGGTCGGGTGCCAGTACGTTCCATCTGCTGTCCGTGACCAGTTGATCTATCCAGTTGATCTATCCGGGGATTGGTCGGACAGTGCGTTGTCTGACTGGGAAGTACTGGTGGCCCACCTTGGCTCGGGATGTGAGGGTTTATGTTTCCTCCTGCTCGGTGTGCGCCCAGTGTAAGGCTCGTAGACATCTGCCCAGAGGTAAGCTACATCCCTTACCTTCCACAACGGCCTTGGTCACACCTGTCTGTGGATTTTCTAACGGATCTTCCTCCCTCACAGGGAAACACCACGATCCTGGTCGTTAGGGATCGTTTCTCTAAGTCATGTCGTCTCCTCCCTCTGCCCGTTCTCCTACAAACTGCGGCCCTACAAACTGGGGAGGCCCTGTTTACACACGTCTTCCGGCACTACGAGGTGCCTGAGGATATAGTGTCTGATCGAGGTCCCCAGTTCACTTCGAGAGTTTGGAGGGCGTTCATGGAACGTCTGGGGTTCTCGATCAGCCTTACCTCAGGTTTCCACCCCGAGAGTAACGGGCAGGTGGAAAGAGTGAACCAGGATGTGGGCAGGTTTCTGCGGTCCTATTGCCAGGACCGGCCGGGGGAGTGGGTGGTGTTCGTGCCCTGGGCAGAGATGGCCCAAAACTCGCTCCGCCACTCCTCTACTAACCTCTCCCCCTTTCAGTGTGTCTTGGGGTACCAGCCGGTTCTGGCACCGTGGCATCAGAGTCAGACTGAGGCTCCTGCGGTGGACGATTGGTTCAGGTGCGCGGAGGAGACATGGGAGGCCGCCCATGGTCACCTCCAGCAGGCCGCGCTGGCCTTTTGGTCTTTTTTTCCGTCACCGCAGTGAGGCTGGCTCTAGACCCGAAACCTGCCCTTCCGCCTGCCCTGCCGAAAGCTGGGCCCGCGGGTTTTGGGGCCATTCAAAGTCCCGGGGAGAGTGAACGAGGTATGTTACAGGTTACAGCTTCCCCCCGATTCCCATATTAACCCTTCGTTCCATGTGTCTCGCCTCAGGCCGGTGGTGGCTGGTCTGCTCCAGGAGTCTGAGGTGCGGGAGGTTCCTCCGCCCCCTCTGGACATTGAGGGGGCCCCGGCGTACTCCGTCCGTTCCATCCTGGATTCGAGGCGTCGTACCTTCAGTACCTTGTGGAGTGGGAGAGGTACGGTCCGGAGGAGAGGTGCTGGGTTCCGGTGGCGGATGTGTTGGACCCTGAACTGCTGCGGGAATTCCACTGTCGCCGGCCGGATCGTCCTGCGCCTCGCCCTCCGGGTCGTCCCCGAGGCCGGTGTCGGCACGCCGCTGAGGCTGCGCGTCAAGGGGGGAAGGGGTACTGTCATGACTTCCGCCAAAGTCGGCTCCTCTCCTTGTTCAGGCTTCGTCGCTGGAGGCACCGGACTGTGGATCGTCGCCGGAGGTTCTGAATTAGGAACCACCACTGGAGGCTCCGGACTGCAGATCATCGCCGGAGGCTGTGGACTGGGAACCCCCGCTGGAGGCTCTGGACTGCAGCTCGTCGCTGAAGACTCTGGACTGCAGATCATCGCTGGAGGCTCTGGACTGCAGATCGTCGCTGGAGGCTTCGGACTGCAGATCGTCGCTGGAGGCTTCGTCGCTGTGGGCACCGGACCGTGAATCATCGCCGGAGGCTCTGAACTTGGAACCACCACTGGAGGCTCCGGACTGCAGATCGTCGCCGGAGGCTCTGGACTGCAGATCGTCGCCGGAGGCTCTGGACTGGGAACCCCCGCTGGAGACTTTGGACTGCAGCTCGTCGCTGAAGACTCTGGACTGCAGA